>NW_027361749.1:14765000-14830000 GCF_039654945.1 Dendrobates tinctorius
GAAAAAAAATGCTGTGTACATGCTGCGGAAAAAATCCAAGCAGAAGCGCAGCAGTTTATTTTCTGCAGCATGTCAATACTTTGTGCAGATTCCGCAGCGTTTTTACACCCATTCCATTATAGGAATCCGCAGGTGTAAAAATGCAGGCAAAATCCGCACAAAATCCACAATAAGGCTGTGTGCCCACGATGCGATTTTTAAGCGTTTTTGCTGCGATTTTCGGCGCAAAAACATTTAAAAATCGTGTACAGAACGCACCCCATGCATTCCTATGGCATTCCGCACATGCTGTGCTAATGCTGTGCTTTTTTCCGCGGCGGAATCGCATCGCGGAAAAAAATCGCAGCATGATCATTCTTTTATGCGGAATCGCAAAGAATTGCCGCAATTCCGCACCCATAGGAATGCATGAGAATCGCTTACTTCCTGCATGTGGCTATGCCCACCATGCGGGAAGTTAAGTGTCTCATGTGCGGTTGGTACCCACGGTGTGGAGGAGAGGAGACTGTCCTCCAGGCCCTGGGTACCATACCCCTGTAAAAAAAGAATAAAAAATAAAAAATCGGGGTATATTTACCTTCCGACGTCCCGCGCTGCATTCCTGGCCTCAGCGTTCCCAGTAATACCTTGCGGCAAGGTCCTGTGATGACATAGTCTCTCGAGACTCTAGCGGTCTCGCAAGATCGCTATAGTAACGCGAGACCAACATCATCACAGGTCTCGCAAGGCATTACTGGGAACGCTGAGGCCCGGGATGGCAGCGCGGGACGTTGGAAGGTAAATATACCCCGATTTTTTATTTTTTTATCATTTTTAACATTTTATCTTTTACTATTGAGGCCGCATAGGTGGCCTCAATAGTAAAAAGCTGCTCACACTTGTCAAACACTATGTTTGATGAGTGTGACCAACCTGTCAATCACTTTCCAAGCGAAGCTTCAAATCGCTTGGAAAGTGCTTGAGAAAATCGCGGCAAAATCGAGAACAAAATCGCGGTGAAATCGCACGGAAAAAAAGCGCAATTTCTGTGAAGGAGTCCGGTTTTCAGTGTGTGTTTTAACACGCAACGTGGGCACATAGCCTAAATCTGCATAAAAACCTCACGGCTTTAGACCTGCGGATTCTGCAAAGAGATGCAGATTCCGCACAGAAAATTCCACAGAGCAATCCGCAACATGTGCACATACCCTTATAAGTAAATCCTTGGAGACATGTTCCAGGTTCTTACAGAGTAACTCTGATATCTGCACCATACATGGTACCCCTTACCTACCAATTCTGGTATGCATGGCCCCCTCATCCCCAATCCTGGTATGCATGGTACCCCTCATCCCCCAATCCTGGTATACATGGTCACCTCACCCCCCAATCCTGGTGTGCATGGTCCCCTCACCCCCCTATCCTGGTATGCATGGTCCCCTCACCTCCCTTTTGTGGTATGCAAGGTCCCCTCACCCCCCTTTCCTGGTATGCATGGTCCCCTCACCCCCCTTTCCTGGTATGCATGGTCCCCTCACTCCCCTATCCTGGTATGCATGCTACCCCTCACCCCCCAATCCTGGTATGCATGCTACCCCTCACCCCCCAATCCTGGTATGCATGGTCCTCTAACCCCCCTATCCAGGTATGCATGGTGCCACAACCCACCCTCTACTGACTTCACGGTGAATACCCGATCGGTAATCTTTTGTGTCATGATGTGAGGAGAGGGCGGGTTGTTGGGTCGGAATTGGCGCCTGCACATTCCTCTCTGTCTGGTGCCACTTTCTTGAAGACACACTGCAGTGTGTCTTCCACAAAATGTCGCCGGAAAGCGTGGACTGCACACACGCCGATTCCGGCCCAAAAACCAGCCCTCTCCTGTCATCACCGCCAGACGCAAGACCCCGCGGCAACACCATATCGGTAAGGTGTTGTGCCGGAGATCACGGTATGTATTCAATGCTTACACATCCCGCGATCTCCTGGGGGGAGTGCGTCTACCGTGATCTCGTCGGGGGTGCGTCACTCTGTCTGGAGCCAGACTGCGCAGGTGCGTCGTTATATTATACATATACCCCAGATCTGTCCACAGAGTTTCTCTGCCTCAGCTTTATATTATTACTTTCCCACTGTAGAGCAGCAGGAACTACATAAAATAATGAGAGGGATAAGATGGCTGTCAGTGCCTCTGCTCTGCTCATCCTGCAGCAGCAGGACATCCACTGTTATGTCAGACAGTGACAGTCTCTGTGACTGCACATTGTGATCTATCACAGATCATGTGTGTGCACTCACTGCACTGAGCAGCCAATCACAGTACAGCTATGTGTTCATGTGGGAGGAGACCAGTCGCAAGTCAAAGCCGTGCCAGTCACTCCCCACTTATACTCACTGCTCTAAGTCTCCTCCTCAGCTCTTCCCAGCCCCCAGCCAGGAAGGAAGAAGCTGCAAACAGCAGTTGAAAAAAAAAAATTGGCTCAGCTCCCAGTGGTGAGCCGACTCCCGTCGGTCACATGAAAGAGTTGGCTCTTTGTCTCGGTTCGTTCATGAACGACACATCACTATAACCTATAGCATACAGTGATTTATTTCTGACTTTATAATTCCTATCTGACAACCATATTTTTTTATTTTTACATCAACATAGCCTTATGTGGGTTTGTATTTTTCTGGTTAGGTTGCATTTTCCATCTTCTCCATTTTGGAGCACATATATAATACGTTGAAACAATGTTTATTTTTTAGAGGGAAAATAATGGAATGATGGTAAAACACAAATCTCCTAATATTTAGGTTTATTTTTGAGGTATAATTTCTTAGATGTTCACCATAAAATGATAAAATGATGCGTTAACTTGTAGAACGACTATGGCAATGGTGAATATAGTTTTCATTTGTTTACTACTGTTCCACACTAAAAAAACAGATGTAAAAATAAAAAACATCTTTTGCAGCATTCCAAAATGTGAAATTTTGCTATAGGCATCAAGACTGAAAACCAGGTCATCAATCCAGGTCATAATTAATCTGATAAAGAGTTAGCTTTATAATACAAAACGTTTTCAGTTCATTCATAGATGCCAAAGTGCGGAAATTTTCAGATTGATTATGGTTATACCAATTTGCAGCCATACCTTCACCACTGCTCCAATACTGTATGGTTTCACATTGGAACTCACCCTAAAATGTTGAGCTTGGTGCAAATTAGAGAGAACTAATGTTTATAATATTGAATCTTACTGTTAAAAAAGCCTTAATTCTACAAGAACATTAAAAAAATAATTTTTTCTTAGCAGTCATTCCTTGTCTGACCACCAGGTAGAATCCCAAATGGTATGTAAGCAATGGGCCTAACTACACAGCTCGGGCAAAACTCATAATAACTGCAGCTTATATAGCTCATTCTAATAACTGAGATTTTTTTGTTTTTATTGCACTTTTTCAGTTACTCAATATTTCACATGTTGGAATTCATGCATCTGTTTGTCTCCAAGTATGAGTGATTTGGGAGGCTCAGAATTAGCTCTGAGAGTTTTATGTGCGTAATAAGAACTTAAATGGTTCAGTGCCCGTAGTACATTATGATTTCCCTGTCACAATATTGGGAAATGGATGGAAACAGCAACTATTTGCTCCTGCTGTCAATAAATTAGAAATATATGTATCTTAATCAAACCAAAAACATATGGAAAGACACAAAAATACTCTGTTTAGATACACATACTGACAGGGTGAATTATAAATGCCATTCTTTACTATATTTAGTCTTGTCAACATGTATCAGCAAGACAGATTGGTTATGTTGATTAAGAAATATAGATAATACATACGCATACATGTAAGGTATGCGTGTCACATTGACATAATATTACTTATAGAAAATATAAGAATACATTTAAATAGCAGGGTTTATGTACATTAAGAAATGAATATAACAACATTATTTTAGTATAAGGATAGATGAAATTCCTTATGTGAAATTGCATTTAAACGTTCTACAATTCATGCACCAATATAAAGGACTAGCTGAAGAGCCCGGCGCTGCCCGGGCATAGTAAATAACTGTGGTTAGTTATAGCAAATTATAATTATCCTCCATCCCATAGTCCTGTGCCCATATACCCATCACACATCCTCCATCCCATAGTTCCATGCCCACATACCCATCACACATCCTCCATCCCATAGTCCCATGCCCATATACCCATCATACATATTCGCCATCCCATAGTCGAGTGCCCATATAACCATCACACATCCTTCATCTCATAGTCCCATGCCCATATACCCATCATACATATTCGCCATCCCATAGTCGAGTGCCCATATACCCATCACACATCCTTCATCTCATAGTCTCGTGCCCATATACCCATCATTCATATCCTCCATCCCATAGTCGAGTGCCCATATACCCATCACACATCCTCCATCCCATAGTTCCATGCCCACATACCCATCACACATCCTCCATCCCATAGTCCCATGCCCATATACCCATCATACATATTCGCCATCCCATAGTCGAGTGCCCATATACCCATCACACATCCTCCATCCCATAGTCCCATGCCCATATACCCATCATACATATCCTCCATCCCATGGTCCCGTGCCCATATACCCATCATACATATCCGCCATCCCATAGTCCCGTGCCCATATACCCGTCATACATATCCTCCATCCCATAGTCCAGTGCCCATATACCCATCACACATCCTCCATCCCATAGTCCCGTGCCCATATACCCGACATACATATCCTCCATCCCATAGTCCAGTGTCCATATACCCATCACACATCCTCCATCCCATAGTCAACCATTATGACATCATAATGAGCGGCGGGGCTTGCAATCTATGATGACATCTGCGTCGCCATGGCAACCATTATGACATCATAATGAGGGGCGGGGCTTGAAACACACACTTTTTCCCCATTATTGAGATGGGGGCAAAATTGTTTGGTGAACTGGAAGACGCGGGGTTAAAATTTCGCCTCACAACATAGCCAAGGACACTCTCGGGGTCCAGATGTGTGACTGTGCCAAATTTTGTGGCTGTAGCTGCGACAGTGCGGATGCCTATCCCGGACATACACACATACATACACACACTTGAGCTTTATATATTAGATTAATGTCTGTATTAAGTGACATCACAATAATGGGCAATTTACACAAGTATACCGGTGGTGGTAAACGACAGCCAACTGACAACATGTTTGCCAGTCGGCAGGATTTTACTAGCCCATTTAGATAGATAGACTGCACTATGGGCACAGAACAATCACCAATAATTATTGATTACATAGGCTGCCATTTTACTTATCAGCACAGGTCCTGTTTACAAAGGAGGATGTGCTGCCGAGAATAATGATCTTCTAGGAATGTCAAAAGATTGTCAGCCTGTTTACACTGCATAACTGATTCCTATCAATATTTGCTCCCAATAATCGTTCAGTGTAAATTCACCTTGACCCTTACTTATAGCAAAAACTCAACTTATGTCTCTCATTTACCTGTTTTTCTTATACAGTAACCTTGTATTTTACTTATCGCTTTATCTCCCCTCCTCAGAGTTGCAAAAATTCCCTCAAAAAAATTATTGCAAAAAAAAAAAAATAGGGGCTATAACACACTAAGTAACAGTTCATATCATGTAAAACCCAGTTCGTTGTGTACATCATTTTTTTGCCAATTTAAAAGACACTACATAGGAAAGACCATCAGACCCCTATACGTGAGATTTAGAGAAAACTATAAATCTTTACGACCTGGAAAAGGCTCTACTAGATTAACAGAACATATTCGTGATACACATCATCCTGACCCCAATGTTGTAAGTTTTGCTGGCCTTGGAAAAGTCCACCTACCTGAACAGGGTGATAATATAAATAAACTACTTTTATGCAAAGAAGCTAGATGGATACTACATTCCAAGGCTCAGGGTCTGATAGGCTTCAATGACAAGGTAGGTAAGAGTGTGTTTTTATAATTCATCAAATTATTTCAGCAAACTCTTACTTCTGTTTTTAATATAAGTTGCGGTGACGTGGTATACAAAGGTGTGCGTTGATATAAAAGACCTCCCCCCTTTCAAACCACATCTGGACCCATTGAAGCGTAAGAAGTATGCAAAATGGCCGTCGTCCACCTCAGATCCAGCTCCCCCACATCCATGATTTTAATCTTTATGAAATAAATAAGATTTTCTTTTACTGGAAAAAAAAGCGTATCTCATTTTTGTATAAAGGACTGGAGAATGACGCCTATAACTAGGTAGTAGCTTTTCATTAAGTCATAATTAGTGTTGAGCATTCCGATACCGCAAGTATCGGGTATCGGCCGATATCAGCGGTATCGGAATTCCGATACTTAATTCCGATACTTTTTTCATATCGGATTCCGGGATCGGAATCGGAATAGGAAGTTCCCATCATGCTATGAGCCTGCTTGCTTTGATTAAGCCAATGGGAATCCTCCGAAGTGTGGGCACATCCTGTTAGGCATGTAGGCATGTTAACTATTGGCATGGCTGTGATTGGCTGCCGAAATGATGTCATGATGCACTATAAAAGCCACCGCAGCCGCCATTTCTGGTCACTCTGCTGTGAATTCAGTTAGGGACAGGCTGCTGTAGAAGACTGTGAGGGACAGTTAGAAATAGCGATTCTAAAAACAATATTGTGCTTTATCCAGGCTACATAAACCACCACTGTAGCTTGCTTTTCCCTAGCAGCGCTGTTTTCACAGCTGTCTGCAAGGGCTGTGTGAGTGCAGCTCACGCTGTGGAGTGGGTCCTGCAGCCACGTCAGGCTGTAGGCCACCCAGTGTGATCACTGCTGCCTCATACATCTTTTATTTTTTGAGCTGCATTTTTTAAATAATTTCAATCTAGTGTGCTTCCATCCGTATCCATATACGTTGGTTGCAAACACTAGTAGTAGACAGCGGAGCCTTTCTGCAGCCTTTCAGTGCTAGTGTCCACTTTGCTGCACTGTTCACGGCTGTCTGAGAGGTCTCTGACTGTGTGTGAGTGCAGCTCACGCTGAGTAGTGTGTCCTGCAGCTACGTCTGGCTGTAGGACGCTCAGCGTGCGTCACTGCCTCACACATATTTTTATTTGAGTGCAGCTCATTTTTTCTTCTATTAGTGTGCATCCATCCGTCTCCATCTACGGTGGTTGCAAACACTATATAGGAGTACACAGCGGAGCCTTTCTGCAGCCTGTCAGTGCCAGTGCCCACTTAGCTGCACTGTTGACGGCTGTCTGAGAGGTCTCTGACTGTGTGTGAGTGCAGCTCACGCTGAGTAGAGTGTCCTGCAGCTACGTCTGGTTGTAGGACGCTCAACGTGCGTCACTGCCTCACACATATTTGTCTCTGAGTGCAGCTCATTTTTTCTTCTCCTATTAGTGTGCATCCATCCGTATCCATCAACATTGGTTGGTTGCAAACACTATATAGGAGTAGATAGAGGAGCCTTTTTTTCTGGCTTGTGCCCTGCCGGCGCAGCCAGATTAGTATTACCCAATTTTTTTGGAGCCTCATCTTTTGCATTGTAGGTTACCTGCCTGCATTGTAATAGCTCCAAAAAGTTGGTGATACTATCAGTTTCAATTCTTTGTTCTCATACTTTGAGTTTGTTTCAAACAAAGAAACCACATAAAAAGTTCACCAAACACTACATTTTGAACTTGTGTAGGCCACATCAGCTCCTATTAAAGTCTAGTCCACACACACACACTTCATAAAATTAGTGTTTCTTGTACCTGTAACCAGCTGTTCAGGAATAAGCACACTAAGGCCCCCCTTTGTCCTTTTTTGCCTATCTTAAGCAGTCTTGCAAGATGAAGAAGGCAGGGAGTAAGGCGCGGGGGCGTGGGCGTGGGCGTGGAGTTTCAGCAGGGAGAGGACGTGGGGATTCTGCAGGGAGAGGACGTGGGGATTCTACAGGTAGAGGACGTGGGGATTCTGGGCCTGCTGCGGGCACCAGTGGATCAGCATCCCCCAGTTTTAGCAGGCAACAGTCCTTTATGCGCAGCTTTGTAGGACCTCAACGTACCCCACTGCTGCGGGAGGAACAAATTGAAGCCGTTGTCGGATGGATGGCAGCTAACGCATCGACTTCAATTACTTCCGCATCCTCTCAGGGTCAGAGCACCGAAGAGCAACCATCTGTCTCTTCACCACCTGCCAAAGTGCCCAGGCAGTCAGAGAGACATGGACAGGAGCCATCACAATCTCTACTTCTGTTCTCGGAATCTGTTGGCTTGGAAAGAGGGGGCCAGCCAAGCAGCATTCCTGAATGTGAAGAAGAGGGAGTATGCAGTGATGCGCAACTTCTTTGTCCCTCTGAATCTGAAGAGGCGAGTGGGCCAGTGCCTATGGTCAGCACACCTCAGTACGCATCAGATGATGACGAGACTCAGTTGCCACTTTCTGGTGCGTACGGTGCTGGCGAGACAACCCCGGAGAAGCAGCTGTTTGAAGAGGGGAGGGAAGATGATGAGGTCCTTGACCCATCATGGCGTGAGCAACAGGAAGGTGGTGGGAGCAGCTCGGAGGAAGAGATTCCCCTACCGGCCAAAACAGGAGGCAGAGGGAGGGGGAAGACTTGGTTGCCTGTACCCTCCACTTCGGCACCCGTTAGGAGCATTCCTCCTTCCAAAGGCAAACCGGGCGCTCACAAGAGTTGCAGTGCGTGGTCCTTTTTTGACACAGTTGCAGATGACATTTGCTTTGTCAAATGCAAGCTGTGTCATCAGAGAGTCAAAAGAGGGAGAAATGTCAGCAACCTCAATACCACAAATATGTGGAAACATGTGCGCACCAAGCACGAGTTGGAGTTGCATAGACACCCTCAAGACGTAGGCCAACGTACAGCACCACCTACCACCTCTTCAGTTCGTGTTGGGCCCTCTTCCTCCAGCTCACACACTGCTGGTTCGGCTTCCTCACAGGATCGCCAAGGAAGAACCTCTGCCACTGTTGTCCGGAGACCCTGTCAGATTCCACCCATAACAGCACGTTCCCATCCATCACAGCCATCGGTAGCACAGGCATGGGATAAAAGGCGCCCTTACTCGGCAAACCATCCCCGAGCACAGTCTCTGAATGCTGGCATTGCCAAACTTCTGGCAGTTGAAATGCTGTCATTCAGGCTGGTGGACACTGACACCTTCCGGGACTTAATGGCATTGGCAGTCCCCCAATACAACGTGCCCAGCCGCTTTTATTTCAGCAGGCGAGCCGTCCCTGCCCTGCAGAAACATGTTGAGGGCAAAATAAAACATGCGCTACTAAACGCCGTTAGTAGCAAGGTCCACCTGACCACCGATGCGTGGACCAGTAACCATGGACAGGGACAATACCTTTCCCTCACTGCCCACTGGGTCAATGTTGTGGAGCCGGGTACGGATCTGGAGAGTGGCGCTGTACGTGTTCTTCCAACGCCACGGATTGCAGGACTCCAGTCTGTACACATAGACTCCTCCTCCTACTCAAGTTCCTCAGAAACAGCAGAGCAGGAGCCTGTTACGACCGATATGAGCACAGCCGTGGCCAAACGTCAACAGGCTGTACTCAAATTAATTTCTTTGGGGAATCGAAGCCACACAGCGCAGGAGCTCTGGAATGCTATCAAGCTGGAGAGCGATGTGTGGTTTGGGCCAGCGAATCTCCAGCCGGGCTTGGTAGTGTGTGACAATGGCCGAAATCTGGTGGCAGCTCTTGGCCTAGGCAACCTCACACACATCCCATGTCTGGCACATGTTCTTAACTTGGTCGTGCAGAGCTTTCTGAGGGACTATCCGGATCTTGATGCACTGTTGCACAAGGTCCGCATAGAGTGCGCTCACTTGCGACGTTCCAGCACGGCAAGATCGCGCCTCGCTGCTCTGCAGCGACGATTTGGCCTTCCAGAACATCGCATCATATGTGACCTACCCACCCGGTGGAATTCAACGTTACATATGTTGGAGCGGTTGTGTGAGCAGCAGGCAGCAGTCATGGAGTACCAGCTGCATCAGGCGCAAACAAGTCGCACTGTGCGCCGTTCACACTTCAGCACCATTGAGTGGGCCTCTATGAAGGACATCTGCCTCGTTTTGCGTGCCTTCGATGAATCCACGCGGATGGCGAGTGCAGATGATGCACTAGTCAGCATGACTGTCCCCCTTATCTGCCTGCTTCAACAAACACTGCAAGCACTAAGGGATGAGGTTTCAGAAGAGGTGGAGGATGAGGAGTCCCAAATGCCATCTGCTTCTGGACAGTCTGCGCTACGTGTTTCCTCACAAAGGCCTAGGCAGGGGACACTTTGTGAGGAGGATGAGGAGGAGTCGATGGAGGAGGAAGACATCTCTCCAGAGGAGGGAGGTACACAAACCTCTACTCAGTATGTACAGCGAGGGTGGGGTGATGCAGAGCAGGTCGAGGTCACGCCTCAAACAGGGGACAGCGGTTCTTTGGCAGTTGGGAGTCTGCAGCACATGGTTGATTTCATGCTGCAGTGCCTGAGAAACGACCGCCGCATCGCCCACATTCTCGTCTCGGCTGATTATTGGGTGTACACCCTCCTAGATCCTCGCTACCGGGACAGCGTACAAAGGCTCATACCAACGTTGAACCGGGAGCGTAAAATGCGGGAGTACGAAGAGTCACTGGTGCAGTCCATAATGTTTTCCATTCCACCTGACAGCATTGTTGCAAGTGCTTTACAAAGCAGCTCTGTGCGTCGAGGCAGTGGAGGAAACTCTGCACAAAGAGGGAGCAGAGGCAGTGCCGCAGCACAAGGCAAGACCACTATGGCCCAAATGTGGCAAAGTTTTGTGTGTCCACCACAATTGTCTACACCATCAGCGACGCCTCGAGTCAGCAGGAGGCAACGCTTCCGTCAGATGGTGTCAGACTACATGTCTTGCCCTGTCGCTGTACTCCCAGATGGCTCTTCCCCCTTCAAGTTTTGGGTCTCTAAGCTGGATACATGGCCAGAGCTTAGCCAGTATGCATTGGAGGTGCTGGCTTGCCCTGCTGCCAGTGTATTATCGGAACGTGTCTTTAGTGCCGCAGGTGGTGTACTAACAGACCGTCGCACGCGACTATCTTCCGATAATGTTGACCGGCTGACTTTTCTGAAAATGAACAAGGCCTGGATCTCCAAAGACTTTGCCATTCCTCTTACAGACTAAATTAGTGGTTGGCAACTGTATCCAGGTCTGCTGGTGTGTTCATTTTTCTACCACCTGAACTATAATCCCTGTGCTTCAACACAGCCAGTTGTCGCTCAGATGTGTCGTCTGCACAGAGAAACACACTAGCTCCTGTGTTACTGGGGTTCAGTAATGCCAGCTGATCCCCTGCTGTGTGGACGGCAGAGTCACCAGCTCCATCAACATTCAAACCACTACTGATTTTTAACCGTGCCCAACTTAGGTCTCTGGCTCCACTGTCTCTACTATTTCCCCTGACCTCCAACCCCGCCATCTACATCTCTGAAGTGGCGTCAGCACAATCTACACTTGTTCCTGTGTTCCTGTGGCTCAGTCCCATCAGTTTATCCCCTGATGTGTGTCCGGCAAGGTCTCCTGCTCTGTCCACATTCCCATAACCAGTAGTGGGAATGAGGACAGAGCTGGCGAACTTGCCGGACAAACATCAGGGGATCAACTGATGGGACTGAGCACCAGTAACACAGGAACAAGTGTAGATTGTGCTGACGCCACTTCAGAGATGTAGCTGGCGGGGTTGGAGGCCAGGGTAAATAGTAGAGACAGTGGAGCCAGAGGCCTAAGTGGAGCATGGTTAGAATCAGTAGTAGTCCACAACCTCCATAAAAACCGCTGCCCATTGGCCTCTGCATGCGGCATGCGTAATCCTGGGCACCAACAGCGTCAGTTGGTGTTCAGAAGTGTCGTCTCCACAGAACCAAACACATTCGTTCAAGTGTTAGTGGGGTTCAGCACTGCCAGCTGTTCCCCTGCTGTGGAGATGGCAAGTCTCCTGCTGCCTTCACCTGCCAAAATCCAGTAGGCCCCAGCCTGCTCCTCGCCTAATCCTGGGCTCCAACAGCGTCAGTTGGTGTTCAGAAGTGTCGTCTCCACAGAGCCAAACACATTCGTTCAAGTGTTAGTGGGGTTCAGCACTGCCAGCTGTTCCCCTGCTGTGGAGATGGCAAGTCTCCTGCTGCCTTCACCTGCCAAAATCCAGTAGGCCCCAGCCTGCTCCTCGCCTAATCCTGGGCTCCAACAGCGTCAGTTGGTGTTCAGAAGTGTCGTCTCCACAGAGCCAAACACATTCGTTCAAGTGTTAGTGGGGTTCAGCACTGCCAGCTGTTCCCCTGCTGTGGAGATGGCAAGTCTCCTGCTGCCTTCACCTGCCAAAATCCAGTAGGCCCCAGCCTGCTCCTCGCCTAATCCTGGGCTCCAACAGCGTCAGTTGGTGTTCAGAAGTGTCGTCTCCACAGAACCAAACACATTCGTTCAAGTGTTAGTGGGGTTCAGCACTGCCAGCTGTTCCCCTGCTGTGGAGATGGCAAGTCTCCTGCTGCATTCACCTGCCAAAATCCAGTAGGCCCCAGCCTGCTCCTCGCCTAATCCTGGGCTCCAACAGCGTCAGTTGGTGTTCAGAAGTGTCGTCTCCACAGAGCCAAACACATTCGTTCAAGTGTTAGTGGGGTTCAGCACTGCCAGCTGTTCCCCTGCTGTGGAGATGGCAAGTCTCCTGCTGCCTTCACCTGCCAAAATCCAGTAGGCCCCAGCCTGCTCCTCGCCTAATCCTGGGCTCCAACAGCGTCAGTTGGTGTTCAGAAGTGTCGTCTCCACAGAGCCAAACACATTCGTTCAAGTGTTAGTGGGGTTCAGCACTGCCAGCTGTTCCCCTGCTGTGGAGATGGCAAGTCTCCTGCTGCCTTCACCTGCCAAAATCCAGTAGGCCCCAGCCTGCTCCTCGCCTAATCCTGGGCTCCAACAGCGTCAGTTGGTGTTCAGAAGTGTCGTCTCCACAGAACCAAACACATTCGTTCAAGTGTTAGTGGGGTTCAGCACTGCCAGCTGTTCCCCTGCTGTGGAGATGGCAAGTCTCCTGCTGCATTCACCTGCCAAAATCCAGTAGGCCCCAGCCTGCTCCTCGCCTAATCCTGGGCTCCAACAGCGTCAGTTGGTGTTCAGAAGTGTCGTCTCCACAGAGCCAAACACATTCGTTCAAGTGTTAGTGGGGTTCAGCACTGCCAGCTGTTCCCCTGCTGTGGAGATGGCAAGTCTCCTGCTGCCTTCACCTGCCAAAATCCAGTAGGCCCCAGCCTGCTCCTCGCCTAATCCTGGGCTCCAACAGCGTCAGTTGGTGTTCAGAAGTGTCGTCTCCACAGAGCCAAACACATTCGTTCAAGTGTTAGTGGGGTTCAGCACTGCCAGCTGTTCCCCTGCTGTGGAGATGGCAAGTCTCCTGCTGCCTTCACCTGCCAAAATCCAGTAGGCCCCAGCCTGCTCCTCGCCTAATCCTGGGCTCCAACAGCGTCAGTTGGTGTTCAGAAGTGTCGTCTCCACAGAGCCAAACACATTCGTTCAAGTGTTAGTGGGGTTCAGCACTGCCAGCTGTTCCCCTGCTGTGGAGATGGCAAGTCTCCTGCTGCCTTCACCTGCCAAAATCCAGTAGGCCCCAGCCTGCTCCTCGCCTAATCCTGGGCTCCAACAGCGTCAGTTGGTGTTCAGAAGTGTCGTCTCCACAGAACCAAACACATTCGTTCAAGTGTTAGTGGGGTTCAGCACTGCCAGCTGTTCCCCTGCTGTGGAGATGGCAAGTCTCCTGCTGCCTTCACCTGCCAAAATCCAGTAGGCCCCAGCCTGCTCCTCGCCTAATCCTGGGCTCCAACAGCGTCAGTTGGTGTTCAGAAGTGTCGTCTCCACAGAACCAAACACATTCGTTCAAGTGTTAGTGGGGTTCAGCACTGCCAGCTGTTCCCCTGCTGTGGAGATGGCAAGTCTCCTGCTGCATTCACCTGCCAAAATCCAGTAGGCCCCAGCCTGCTCCTCGCCTAATCCTGGGCTCCAACAGCGTCAGTTGGTGTTCAGAAGTGTCGTCTCCACAGAGCCAAACACATTCGTTCAAGTGTTAGTGGGGTTCAGCACTGCCAGCTGTTCCCCTGCTGTGGAGATGGCAGTCTCTCCTGCTGTCTCCGCATTACAAAGACAGTAGGCCTCTGCCTACACCCTCCTATTTCCTGGGCTTCAACACAGCCAGTTGTAGTTCGGAAGTGCCGTCCACACGGAAAGAGATACTTGCTCCCGTGTCTCAGTGGGGTTCAGTAACGTCAGCTGATCCCCTGCTGTGTGGATGGCAGTCTCTCCTGCTGTCACCTCATTCAAAATTCAGTAGGCCTCTGCCTACACCCTCCTATTTCCTGGGCTTCAACACAGCCAGTTGTAGTTCGGAAGTGCCGTCCACACGGAAAGAGATACTTGCTCCCGTGTCTCAGTGGGGTTCAGTAACGTCAGCTGATCCCCTGCTGTGTGGATGGCAGTCTCTCCTGCTGTCACCTCATTCAAAATTCAGTAGGCCTCTGCCTACACCCTCCTATTTCCTGGGCTTCAACACAGCCAGTTGTAGTTCGGAAGTGCCGTCCACACGGAAAGAGATACTTGCTCCCGTGTCTCAGTGGGGTTCAGTAACGTCAGCTGATCCCCTGCTGTGTGGATGGCAGTCTCTCCTGCTGTAAACTCATTCAAAATACAGTAGGCCTCTGCCTACACCCTCCTATTTCCTGGGCTTCAACACAGCCAGTTGTAGTTCGGAAGTGCCGTCCACACGGAAAGAGACACTTGCTCCCGTGTCTCAGTGGGGTTCAGTAACGTCAGCTGATCCCCTGCTGTGTGGATGGCAGTCTCTCCTGCTGTCACCTCATTCAAAATTCAGTAGGCCTCTGCCTACACCCTCCTATTTCCTGGGCTTCAACACAGCCAGTTGTAGTTCGGAAGTGCCGTCCACACGGAAAGAGATACTTGCTCCCGTGTCTCAGTGGGGTTCAGTAACGTCAGCTGATCCCCTGCTGTGTGGATGGCAGTCTCTCCTGCTGTCACCTCATTCAAAATACAGTAGGCCTCTGCCTACACCCTCCTATTTCCTGGGCTTCAACACAGCCAGTTGTAGTTCGGAAGTGCCGTCCACACGGAAAGAGATACTTGCTCCCGTGTCTCAGTGGGGTTCAGTAACGTCAGCTGATCCCCTGCTGTGTGGATGGCAGTCTCTCCTGCTGTAAACTCATTCAAAATACAGTAGGCCTCTGCCTACACCCTCCTATTTCCTGGGCTTCAACACAGCCAGTTGTAGTTCGGAAGTGCCGTCCACACGGAAAGAGACACTTGCTCCCGTGTCTCAGTGGGGTTCAGTAACGTCAGCTGATCCCCTGCTGTGTGGATGGCAGTCTCTCCTGCTGTAAACTCATTCAAAATACAGTAGGCCTCTGCCTACACCCTCCTATTTCCTGGGCTTCAACACAGCCAGTTGTAGTTCGGAAGTGCCGTCCACACGGAAAGAGACACTTGCTCCCGTGTCTCAGTGGGGTTCAGTAACGTCAGCTGATCCCCTGCTGTGTGGATGGCAGTCTCTCCTGCTGTCACCTCATTCAAAATTCAGTAGGCCTCTGCCTACACCCTCCTATTTCCTGGGCTTCAACACAGCCAGTTGTAGTTCGGAAGTGCCGTCCACACGGAAAGAGATACTTGCTCCCGTGTCTCAGTGGGGTTCAGTAACGTCAGCTGATCCCCTGCTGTGTGGATGGCAGTCTCTCCTGCTGTCACCTCATTCAAAATTCAGTAGGCCTCTGCCTACACCCTCCTATTTCCTGGGCTTCAACACAGCCAGTTGTAGTTCGGAAGTGCCGTCCACACGGAAAGAGATACTTGCTCCCGTGTCTCAGTGGGGTTCAGTAACGTCAGCTGATCCCCTGCTGTGTGGATGGCAGTCTCTCCTGCTGTAAACTCATTCAAAATACAGTAGGCCTCTGCCTACACCCTCCTATTTCCTGGGCTTCAACACAGCCAGTTGTAGTTCGGAAGTGCCGTCCACACGGAAAGAGACACTTGCTCCCGTGTCTCAGTGGGGTTCAGTAACGTCAGCTGATCCCCTGCTGTGTGGATGGCAGTCTCTCCTGCTGTAAACTCATTCAAAATACAGTAGGCCTCTGCCTACACCCTCCTATTTCCTGGGCTTCAACACAGCCAGTTGTAGTTCGGAAGTGCCGTCCACACGGAAAGAGACACTTGCTCCCGTGTCTCAGTGGGGTTCAGTAACGTCAGCTGATCCCCTGCTGTGTGGATGGCAGTCTCTCCTGCTGTAAACTCATTCCAAATACAGTAGGCCTCTGCCTACACCCTCCTATTTCCTGGGCTTCAACACAGCCAGTTGTAGTTTGGAAGTGCCGTCCACACGGAAAGAGATACTTGCTCCCGTGTCTCAGTGGGGTTCAGTAACGTCAGCTGATCCCCTGCTGTGTGGATGGCAGTCTCTCCTGCTGTCACCTCATTCAAAATACAGTAGGCCTCTGCCTACACCCTCCTATTTCCTGGGCTTCAACACAGCCAGTTGTAGTTCGGAAGTGCCGTCCACACGGAAAGAGACACTTGCTCCCGTGTCTCAGTGGGGTTCAGTAACGTCAGCTGATCCCCTGCTGTGTGGATGGCAGTCTCTCCTGCTGTCACCTCATTCAAAATTCAGTAGGCCTCTGCCTACACCCTCCTATTTCCTGGGCTTCAACACAGCCAGTTGTAGTTCGGAAGTGCCGTCCACACGGAAAGAGATACTTGCTCCCGTGTCTCAGTGGGGTTCAGTAACGTCAGCTGATCCCCTGCTGTGTGGATGGCAGTCTCTCCTGCTGTAAACTCATTCAAAATACAGTAGGCCTCTGCCTACACCCTCCTATTTCCTGGGCTTCAACACAGCCAGTTGTAGTTCGGAAGTGCCGTCCACACGGAAAGAGACACTTGCTCCCGTGTCTCAGTGGGGTTCAGTAACGTCAGCTGATCCCCTGCTGTGTGGATGGCAGTCTCTCCTGCTGTAAACTCATTCAAAATACAGTAGGCCTCTGCCTACACCCTCCTATTTCCTGGGCTTCAACACAGCCAGTTGTAGTTCGGAAGTGCCGTCCACACGGAAAGAGACACTTGCTCCCGTGTCTCAGTGGGGTTCAGTAACGTCAGCTGATCCCCTGCTGTGTGGATGGCAGTCTCTCCTGCTGTCACCTCATTCAAAATTCAGTAGGCCTCTGCCTACACCCTCCTATTTCCTGGGCTTCAACACAGCCAGTTGTAGTTCGGAAGTGCCGTCCACACGGAAAGAGACACTTGCTCCCGTGTCTCAGTGGGGTTCAGTAACGTCAGCTGATCCCCTGCTGTGTGGATGGCAGTCTCTCCTGCTGTCACCTCATTCAAAATTCAGTAGGCCTCTGCCTACACCCTCCTATTTCCTGGGCTTCAACACAGCCAGTTGTAGTTCGGAAGTGCCGTCCACACGGAAAGAGATACTTGCTCCCGTGTCTCAGTGGGGTTCAGTAACGTCAGCTGATCCCCTGCTGTGTGGATGGCAGTCTCTCCTGCTGTCACCTCATTCAAAATTCAGTAGGCCTCTGCCTACACCCTCCTATTTCCTGGGCTTCAACACAGCCAGTTGTAGTTCGGAAGTGCCGTCCACACGGAAAGAGATACTTGCTCCCGTGTCTCAGTGGGGTTCAGTAACGTCAGCTGATCCCCTGCTGTGTGGATGGCAGTCTCTCCTGCTGTCACCTCATTCAAAATTCAGTAGGCCTCTGCCTACACCCTCCTATTTCCTGGGCTTCAACACAGCCAGTTGTAGTTCGGAAGTGCCGTCCACACGGAAAGAGATACTTGCTCCCGTGTCTCAGTGGGGTTCAGTAATGTCAGCTGATCCCCTGCTGTGTGGATGGCAAAGTCTCCTGCTGCCTACACAGTCGTACCACTACTGATTTTTAACCGTGCTCCAATTAGGCCTGTGGCTCCACTGTCTCTCGTATTTCCCCTGTCCTCCAACCCTGCCAGTTACAGCTCCGAAGTGGCGTCTGCACAATCCACACTTGTTCCTGTGTTACAGGTGTTCAGTCCGATCAGTTAATCCCCTGATGTGTGTCCGGCAATGTCGCCTGCTCTGTCCACATTCCCATTATCGGAATGTGGACAGAGCAGGCGACATTGCCGGACACACATCAGGGGATTAACTGACCGGACTGAACACCTGTAACACAGGAACAAGTGTGGATTGTGCAGACGCCACTTCGGAGCTGTAACTGGCGGGGTTGGAGGACAGGGGAAATACGAAAATCAGTGAATCCACAGGCCTAAGTGGAGCTTGGTTCAAATTAGTAGTCTACAACCGATCTTAAAATTTCTTCAATGCAGCCTAAGCCTGCTCCGTGCTTGTCCCTGGGCTTCAACACAGCCAGTTGTTGCTCGGAAGTGCCGTCTTCACAGAGTAAAACACTAGCTCCTGTGTTTGTGGGGTTCAGTAACGTCAGCTGTTCCCCTGCTGTTTTGATGGCAATCTGTCCTGCTGCCTCCCAATTGACAGCACATCAGGCCTCAGCCTGCTAAGTGCTTGTCCTGGGCTCCAACATCGCCAGTTGCTGCTCATAACTGACTTTGGCACGGGTACTCCCTCCTGCCCAGCTTGGTTCCAGCCCTGCCTGCTGTTTCCGGGAAGTGTCAATGTCAGTTTGCCACCCCAAGTTGCCATGTCGTGTTGCGGTTGGGTTAGCCGAGGCTAGGGTGCTAGCAGTTTAGGTGCTTCCTATGTGGACTGCGGGTTCTGGTAAGAAAGGTTTGTTCCATAGTGCCAGTAGGACAAGCACCCCCTGTAGGACTGTGTGATTCGGTAACTGCGGCCAGCTTGCGGCATGCCAACTTTGCTTTTCAGGGGTAACTTCTGATACCCCTCCGGGTTCCAGCACCATCAGCTGGTTCTCATCAGAGCCTTTGGCCTAGGTGCCTCCATCTCGGTATCCGAGTTCCAGCAACGTCTGCTGGTCCTTGGTAGTGCTTTGTAGCACAGGTACCTCCTGCTTAGTAACCGGGTTCCAGCACCGTCAGCTGGTCCTCGGTTGTGCCATTGGCTCTTATTCCTTCTGCTGCCCCTCCGGGTGCCAGCACTGTCAGCTGGTCCTCGCTATTTCCATTTGCTCTTGCAGCTTATGCTACCCCTCCGGGTTCCAGCACCGTCAGCTGGTTCTCGTCAGAGCCTTTGGCCTAGGTGCCTCCATCTCGGTATCCGAGTTCCGGCAACGTCTGCTGGTCCTTGGTAGTGCTTTGTAGCACAGGTACCTCCTGCTTAGTAACCGGGTTCCAGCACCGTCAGCTGGTCCTCGGTTGTGCCATTGGCTCTTATTCCTTCTGCTGCCCCTCCGGGTGCCAGCACTGTCAGCTGGTCCTCGCTATTTCCATTTGCTCTTGCAGCTTATGCTACCCCTCCGGGTTCCAGCACCGTCAGCTGGTTCTCGTCAGAGCCTTTGGCCTAGGTGCCTCCATCTCGGTATCCGAGTTCCGGCAACGTCTGCTGGTCCTTGGTAGTGCTTTGTAGCACAGGTACCTCCTGCTTAGTAACCGGGTTCCAGCACCGTCAGCTGGTCCTCGGTAGTGCCATTGGCTCTTGTTCCTTCTGCTGCCCCTCCGGGTGCCAGTACCGTCAGCTGGTTCAAGAGGACAAAGAACAGGAAGACAACCACCAAGATGCAGAACAACAAGAGAGAGAAGACAAAGAAGCATAAAAAAAACAAAGCAGAAGAACATTAAGCATAAGACTAATACTCTGAGCAAATGATATTATCTTATTTATAAGCAGAAGAAGACTAAGCAGTGTATGGGGGTGAGTCCGTTCCTCCTCGTGGTGCCCCTGGAAAAGGCCTGCTTCTGCAGGCCAAACTGAACGCGGACAAATCCTGTTGTAAATCTTTTGTGACAGGCAGAACGGAAGGTGTAAACTTCTAACTTTTCTAGATAACAACTACAGGAATGCCTGACACAAACAAGAATATGATGAAGAAGAATAGGAAGAAGATGAAGAAGCTGAATATGTAGAATAATAATTGTTGAATAAGAAGAATATGAAGAATGGAAGAAGAAGAAGAAGAAGAAGAAGAAGAAGAAGAAGAAGAAGAAGAAGAAGAAGAATGTAAAAAAAGGAAGTAGAAGAAGAAGAAGAAGAATGTAAAAAAAGGAATAAGAAGAAGAATGTAAAAAAAGGAAGTAGAAGAAGAAGAAGAAGAATGTAAAAAAAGGAAGTAGAAGAAGAAGAAGAAGAATGTAAAAAAAGGAAGTAGAAGAAGAAGACATACATGTCTGGCAAAATATAAATGAGGCTAACATAGTCAATATCTTTGTAACTCCTAACATCTTTAAAAAAAAAAGTTTAATTCCTGCTATTCCATTTGATTGGGCTAAACCTCTATGGCTTTAATGTCTCCTCCACCTCCCACAATACATTCTACATTATTCTTAGTTGTTTTTCTTCATGTAGAATTAACCTACAAGGAAAGAAAGGGTTTTTTTTAATTCCGATATTTTGGCCCCATTGACTTGCATTGGTTCCCGGTATCGGAATCGGCGATACCGATACTTTTTTTTAAGATCGGCCGATCCATTCCGATCCGATATTTTCAAGTATCGGCTGGTATCGCTCAACTCTAGTCATAATGCATAATTTATAGAACTGATCTACCGAAAAAGTTGAGCGACCACATGCAAACATATTACCAGTTCCAAATAACAAAAACCAGCCTTACACCCTGGCACTCAAGTTCCACCTTTGTACTATGTAGACTTGATTGCAGCTGTTTCATACCCACTACATCAGGTGACCACTGCAGCCAATCACTAATGCCTAGTACACAGCACTAGACTGCTGAGCCCAGAAATTGGCTGCAGCAGTCACAAGTGGTAGACATGACATCAATGCTGCAGCCATGTCAACAAAAACCAGTCAAGAAAATCAGACAGTGTGCACTGGAGTAGCAGTGGGCAAGTAATACTAATTCTGTTAATTCAAAACTGAAGAAATGTGCTGGCACACCTGTTGGTGTAAGTGCACATTCACACTGTGGCCATTAGCAGACAAAACCTGCGAAAATACATGAGCAAATACCCTACAGTTAGTAAATACATTTTAAAAGCACATGCAAAGAGCATAGGGTACTTGGTTGACTCTATTTTTTATAAAAAATGTGTAAAAGCTATCCCACCACAACAATCTATACCCAATCAGGATGGTCCCTAACTCTAGTATTTCACCCTGCTATGTTGCAGCAGGCAATATAATAGGCAGGGGCAGAGCAGGACCCAGACCTGACTGTTTCACACATGCTTCTGGAAAGCTATATGGACAAAATGCCCAGCCCAAAAAGGTTTTTTTTTCATAGTGTATAGATCAGACCTTAGGACAATTGAACTTTGAAACCAGAACACTCCTCGAAATATACTTGATTAGTACTAGAACCTGCAGTAAATCCCAGAGGAGCATCAATACTTATTTGGCCTTCAAAGCAGCGTTCCCTCTAAGCTGTGTGATTCGGAAAGCTAATAGTTAAAACACCATATCAATGAGCCTGATAACAATTCTACTTTTCATAGTAGGGTCATGGCACTGTGGATTAAGACCTGAGGCGTCGAAACGCGTTGATCTGCAGTCATCCGACTGATATGCTGTACCTGCTGGAATTTTAATATGCATTGGCACAATAAAATGGATTTTTAATTTTCCATTTCTGGCGCTGGAATTTCTCTTTTTTCTTTTCCACTATTGATTGACTGCCTAGTCAAATCCGTGCGCAGGATTTGGATTCTACCAGCAAGGCAGTACGGTGAGCTGGATTATTTTCTCTCTTTTTGCTATCATAAAGGCTTGGGTTAATCACACACAACATATATTTTTACTTATATACATTTTTCATAACAAAAAATATATTGAAAAAATATATCAAAACAATAATTTTCATTTGCCCAACATTGATAAAAATGACAGCTTCTTGAATTTCCTTCCTGTGCAGCTAGGACAATGATATATCAAGAGAAAAAAGATGTATGACATTGCCCAGTGATTGCCAATATTTGGACTCTCACTTTTCAACTAGTTTCTTCTGTACTCCATTTCAGCATAAAACCCTCACCCACCCTCTTTATCGCTATTATTACTCGATATTCACACCATCCATACTAAAGGAAGGGCAATCGCGGTGCATACCGTATTTTTCGGACTATAAGACGCACTGAACCACCAGAACAAGATGCTGCAAGGGAGAGAAGGAAAGAAAGTGTAATTTTTTAAATGTTTTTCTGATGTGGCCCTGTAATTTTTTTAATGTTTTTCTGATGTGGCTCTGACCATAATGGGGATGGGAGCCAATCATACCAGGATAAGGATGGGGCCATGCTTACCAGGACTGGGATGGAGGCCATGCATACCAGGATAAGGATGGGGCTATTCATACCAGGATGGGGATGGGGCCAATCATACCAGGATAAGGATGGGGCCATGCATACCAGGACTGGGATGGAGGCCAATCATACCAGGATAAGGATGGGTCCATGCATACCAGGATTGGAATGGGGCCAATCATACCAGGATAAGGATGGGGCTATGCATGCCAGGATGGGGATGGGGCCAATCATACCAGGATAAGGAAGGGGCCATGCATACCAGGAGTGGGATGGGGACCAAATATACCAGGATAAGGATGGGGCCATGCATACCAGGATTGGAATGGGGCCTATCATACTAGAATAAGGCTTGTGCCATGCACACCAGGACCGGGTTGGGAGACAATCATACCAGGATAAGAATGGGGTCATGCATAGCAAGATGGGGATGGAGGCCAATCATACCAGTATAAGGATGGGGCCATGCATACCAGTATGGGGATGGGAGCCAATCATACCAGGATAAGAATGGGGCTATGCATACCAGGATGGGGATGGGGCCAATCACACCAGGATAAGGATGGGGCCATGCATACCAAGACTGGGATGGGGACCAATCATACCAGGATAAGGATGGGGCCATGCATACCAGGACTGGGATGGGGACCAATCATACCAGGATAAGGATGGGGCCATGCATACCAGGATTGGAATGGGGCCTATCATACCAGGGGAAGGCTTGTGCCATGCACACCAGGACCGGGTTGGGAGCCAATCATACCAGGATAAGAATGGGGTCATGCATAGCAAGATGGGGATGGGGGCCAATCATACCAGGATTAGGATGGGGCCATGCATGCCAGGATGCTATTATAGAGAAATAAATATTCACTGCCCTTCACTCCCATGGGCATGAAATGCAGTGAATATTCATTTCTCTTTAGCAGTGGGCCCAGGGATTAGCCGCAGTCGCCTTCTCCTGCCTACTGTGACTCGCTGCTCTAATGCTGCCATTCCCTTACCTCCCCACCATAGCCAGAGCAGGTACATCTGGACTATAAGATGCACCTCTCATTTTCCTCCACATTTTTGGAGGAAAAAAGGGAGTCTTATAGTCTGAAAATATTCTGCTAGTTACTAAGATGGCTATGATCAGGCTGGAAAACTCAAGTGTTGCCCTCTGTAGAGGAAACAACTCTATCCATCATTAAGATCTGCTCATATGAAGAAATGAGAACTTATAAGATTAATAGGTTGCAAACCTTGCTGAATGATTGGCAGATATGGCTCAATCACCCAAAGAATACGATCCACCTTTAACCTGCGGTACTTCAGTTTGATTCAAACTTCCAAGAAATTGCTTATGGTTTCTGTCTCCTTATTTACAGTCTCTGTACATTTTTTTATATGCTATTTTCTTTGCTTTAGGAAGCTAAATGTTTCCCTTCCATGAACAAGTTAAGCAACTTACATGTTTTGTCATACATTTGACTTTCATCTCCTGTAATTGTTGCTATGTAATCTACGATCACTTTGTTGTTACTTCTTCTAAAAGAAAATAAAAAAAGTTAATGTTTAAAAAAAAATAAAAGGGAACAAAAGAAACGATTATTATGCAAAAATAATGCCGCCATTCTGTACTAATAAACAAGAGCACCATATAGTCTACAAACACTTGATCATATATCAGCATCACAGCAGAGAGCTGTAATAAATACCCCATAAACAGTGAGCGGAGAGGCAGATTTTTTTTTTAACCTATCAGTGTGCTGGTCAATTAAAAAAAAATTATTGATGCCTTAAATAACATCCATTTATCTATCTCGATAGTTTCAAACGAGCAGAAACAAATTGTACATATTGTTAATTGCCGAGAAGGAACCTTTCCATATGACGTGCCTCTGAGTTGTACAGCATGTGCTATCACTATCGGTCTCACAAAGACAAATTAAACGTTGATATTCCTTGCTGGCTTCCTTTTAATGAACTGTCATAGGAAAAGGCGAGCATTAAAGAATCAGTAGAATCTAAACAGATGCGGTCAAGTCCTCTCAGAAACACCACTTATTACAGGGAATAAATGCACCTTATTTAAACTTTCTCATCTGTCGCTGTGTCCTTTAGGTCCCTTATATTTCCATCAGGAACAATAAGTAGGTGAGAGCAACATATTGTGATACGGCATCATTAAGTAAAAGCTTGTCCCGAAATATGATGAAAACTCAAGGTGAAATCTAATAAGGTGCATTAGGCATCAGGAGAAAAGCGAGTGCCACTTGAAACTTCACAGCAGTTGAAAAAGAAAATCTTCAGGCTCCGAGGCGCTCCTAGGCGCCAGGCAGGGATGCGAAAATAATCTCCTATGAATCATATTTTCCCTTTTTCTGTGTTACTGGCAAACATTCAATGTCCTTTTCCTTTTTGGAAGACAGAAATGACAGAAAACTACATGGACTTGGCCAACTGGAAAATGCTAACATGACTTTCTCATCTCCCATCACTTTCTTCAGGAATCTAATTTAGTGGGATTTCTACATCCGCTTCACTTTGTGGAATTAGTGCAGGGTATTAATGCTACGTGCGTCACTCTGATTGCAACGATACATTATCCAATTACTTGAAGAACTGCTCAAGCTTGTGGAATGATAGAAAAGGGAACGAGGCAGATCGTTGGAAGATAGTCTGCAATATTAAAAGAAAAGTCTGCATCTGCATAGACTGGTGCTAGAATATTCTCTCAGATGAGTGAATACAACACAAACTAAGAAAACACTGATGTGTCATTGAACGTTTCATATGTGCTGTGTTTGGATCCTATGGCTGTACCCAACAAGACTAATCACCTGCTGATCCGATTCAATCCCTTCAAATAGATCAAATCCCAAAGGAATTTAAGACTATGGTAATTCGTATATTAAAGGGAATCTGTCACCATGTTTTGCTGCCCCATCTGAGAGCAGCAGTATAATGTAGGGACAAAGACCTTGATTCCAGTGGTGTGTCATTTACTGGGCTTCTTGTTGCAGTTTTGCTAAAATTGCTATTGTCTGCAGTATTCAGAATGCTGAACTCTGTATAACCCCAACCACATCACTGATTTCTGTGTACACTGTGCATAGGCAGAAAGCTGATAATCATTGGTGGTGCTAATGTTTTACAGAGCTCGTGACTATGGAGGACTACATAGCAGCAGCTTTAGTAGTGCTCTAGTGATATTCTGCCACCCTTCGGCCCAATTTTCCAACTTATCCAAATCCATCTGTATCAGAACACTATCTTCTTGAGTATTGACCGCTTTACATAGTTTTGTATCATCTGAAAATATCGATATTTTACTGTGTAAACCTGCTACCCGATCGCTAATAAATATGTTGAAGAGAATAGGTCCCAACACTGACCCCTGCGGTACCCCACTGGTCACAGCGACCCAGTTAGAGAATATTCCATTTATAACCACCCTCTGCTTTCTATCACAAAGCCAGTTACTTACCCATTTACACACATTTTCCCCCAGACCCAGCATTCTCATTTTATGCACCAACCTCTTTTGTGTGGCACGGTATCAAATGCTTTGGGAAAATCAACCTATACCGGGTCCAGTGACTCACCTTGGTCCAGTCTATAGCTTAGCTCTTCATAAAAACTGATTAGATTGGTTTGACAGGAGCGATTCCACATAAACCCATGCTGATATGGAGTTAAACAGTTATTCTCATTGAGATAATCCAGAATAACATCCCTCAGAAACCCTTCAAATATTTTACCAACAATAGAGGTTAGACTCACTGGCCTATAATTTCCAGGTTCACTTTTAGTGCCCTTTTTTAATATTGGTACCACACTTGCTATGCGCCAGTCCTGTGGAACAGACCCCGTCGCTATAGAGTCCCTAAATAGAAGAAATAATGGTTTGTCCATTACATTACTTAGTTCTCTTAGTTCTCGTGGGTGTATGCCATCCTTACCCGGAGATTTATCTATTTTAATCTTATTTAGCTGGGGTTTCACACCTCTTCTTGGGTTAGATTGGTGACCCTTAATATAGGGTTTTCTTTGTCTCTCGGCATTTCACCTAGCATTTCATTTTCCACCGTGAATACCGTGGAGCAGGAGGTGATTAGCTTTTTCCTCGTCATCGAAAACTATTCTTTCCTCGCAATTTTTTAAGCGGGCCTACACTTTCACTTATGATTCTTTTACTATTGATATAGTTGAAGTTGGGATTAGTTTTACTCTCCTCAGCAATGTGCTTCTCTGTTTCCTTTTTGGCAGCTTTAATTAGCTTTTTAGATAAAGTATTTTTCTCCCTATAGTTTTTTAGAGCTTGAGCGGTGCCATCCTGCTTTAGTAGTTTAAATGCTTTCTTTTTACTGTTAATTGCCCCTTTTACGTTTTTGTTTAGCCACATTGGGTTTTTCCTGTTTCTTGTCCTTTTATTCCCACAAGGTATTAACCGCTTACAGTGCCTATTTAGGATGTTCATAAACATTTCCCATTTATTTTCTGTATTCTTATTTCTGGGGACATTGTCCCAGTCAACCAGATTAAGGGCATCTCTAAGCTGGTCAAACATTGCCTTCCTAAAGTTCAGTGTTTTGTGACTCCCTGACGCATCCCCCTTGCGAAAGTGAAACTGTACAATATTGTGGTCACTATTTCCTAGATGCCCGATGACATGCAAATTTGTTATTCTGTCAGATCTATTAGATAGTATTAGGACTAAGGCTATGTGCACATGTATCAGAAAATTTCTGCTTAAAAACCGGACTCCCTTCCCAGAAACCGCGTGTTTTTTTCTGCGCGTTTTCCGCGCTTTTTTGTGCAAAAAACGAACTTTTTTGCGTTTTTTTTCCACGCAGTTCCAGACCCATAGAAATAGCAAGAAATTCAGAAAAATCTGTGAAATTAATGAGCATGCTGCGCTTTTTACCGCAAAGCGTTTTTTTCGTGGTGAAAAACGCATCGATATGCACAAAAATTGAAAAATGCATAGAAATGAATGGGAAGCTTATTTTTAGCATTTTTTATAGTGGATTTATTGGCAAATCCGCTAAAAAAAAGCTAGAAAAACACTGTGTGTGACCACAGCCTAAAAGTGCTGCTCCTCTAGTTGGATTCTGCATCAATTGTGAAAGATAATTTTTCTTGACTATTAACAGAAACCTGTTGCCTTTATAGGTTTCGCAGGTCTCTGTTTCCCAGTTAATATATGGGTAGCTAAAGGGAATCTGTCACCCTTTTTTTCGGCTTGCAGCTGCTGGCATAGACATTGGGGGCTTATCTACAGCCTTCTGTAATGCTGTAGATAAGCCTCCGATGTAACCTGAAAGATAAGAAAAATATGTTATATTATACTCACCGGGGTGGGCGGTCCGGTCCGGTGGGCGTTGCGGTCCGGCCTGACGCCTCCCTTCTTCATGCAATGACATCCTCTTCTCCTGTCCTGTAATGGCTGCGGCGCAAGCGCACTGCTCTGCCCTGTTGAGGGCAGAGCAGAATTCTGCAGTGCGCAGGCGCCCAGACCTCTCCCGACGCCTGCGCACTGCAGGACTCTGCTCTGCCCTCAACAGGGCAGAGCAGTGCGCTTGCACCGCAGCCATTACAGGACGGGAGAAGAGGACGACATCGCATGAAGAAGGGAAGCATCGGACCGGACTGCAACGCCCACCGGACCGGACCGCCCACCCCGGTGAGTATAATATAACGTGTTTTTCTTATCTTTCAGGTTATATTGGAGGCTTATCTACAGCATTACAGAATGCTGTAGATAAGCCCTCGATGTCTATGCCAGCAGCTGCAAGCCAAAAAAACGGGTGACAGATTCCCTTTAAAGTCCCCCATAACAAGGACCTCATTATGGGTTGCAGCTTCATCTATCTGCCTTAGTAGTAGACTTTCCATGATTTCTGTTATATTTGGGGGTTTATAACAGACCCAAATCAGAATTTTGTTACTATTTTTCCCTCCATGTATTTTGAACCATATGGACTCAACATCCTCATTCTCTTTGCTAATATCCTCCCTTAAAGTGGACTTTAGACAAGACTTTACATAAATACCAACCCCTCTGTTCTGCTCATTTATATGCAGCAAGTATTTTCATAAGTGCTGTACCAGTTATGACCTACAGATGTCATTAGTTATCCCCTTTTTTCCTGTTCCTGGATTAAGAAGTCTCTCTCTGTAAAAGCTTGTTCTGATTAGAACCGCCCCTTCAGTTTTCCCCAGGCTTGAGAACTTGTGGCCATTTTCCCCCCGGATCTCTGAGTTACACACACGTGTTCCTGGCTCTCCCTACAAATCACTGCTTCTGTCAAGTGGATTCTGGTGAGAGTTAATACAGTTATGTGTTTGTGCAATGTATCTGTACTAGCTAGCCATTATGCAGCCACCTTGCAGTGTCTTATGAGTGCGGTATATGGTGCAATGTATCTTCCAGCTAGTTGTAATGCTCTTTGCACTGCTTGTAGATAGATGCATTTCTGTTTAGGGTAGTGCAATGCTGGCAGCCTAAGTTTGCTTTAGATTACCCTCTTAACTGCATGTATGTGTTGCATTGTGCAACCTCTGTAATACTCCTGTTACTGATGTAATAGCACCCTGTATTATTGCTGTTGTTGTGTAATGCGCCAGTATCGATATATGTTATGTTATTTCCTTGTAGTTTTTACCGCTTATCTCATCCCGCTCCATATCGTTCACATCATCATATCAATAAATATAGACTTAAGAATCCATACAGTCTTTTTACTAGGAAGTGGACGAAAGATTTAGCTGTATGCTGGAAACCACACAGCACTATACTTGGAGGAATGCAGAACACCCATCTCTCCGATTTTTACGATCCTTTCTAAACAGACTGTAACCCTATAAGTTAACTGCTCAGTCATAGCTTTCATCTAACCATGTCTCAGTTATTCCCGCTATGTCATAGTTACCTGGAGATATTTCTGCTTCTAGTTCTTGTCAGGCTTCTGGTATTTGTGAGCATGCAGTTTAGATGATTTTGTTTTGTTCCAATCTCCTCCCTGTAGATTGTTTTAGAAATTTTCTTACCTCCCTTCAGAGTATGTTGTCTTGGGTCTTTTTTGCCACACCTCATATCCTTCATCAGTATATTTTCTGGCATAATGTTTGAGTCTAATGTTTTTCTTCCCGTCCCCTCTTCTTCTAGTTTAACGCCCTCGAGTCTTCTGGCGAATGTGTTTCCCAGGTTTGTTGAGGTGTAGTCAATCTCTGGCGAGGAGTCCTTCATACATGTAATTCACACCGTGGTCCAGGAATCCGAATCCTTGTGGTCTGCACCATCGTCTTAGCCAGTTGTTTGCATCAAGGATCCTGTTCCATCTCCTGGTGCCATGCCCATCTACTGGAAGGATAGAAGAAAAAACTAACTGTGCATCCAGTTCCTTTACTTTCTTCCCCAGCTCTTCAAAGTCCTTGCAGATTGTCGGTAGGTCCTTTCTTGCCATGTCATTGGTGCCAACATGTATCAGAAGAAATGGCTGGATGTCTCTTTGGTATCCTATCAGTCTATCAGTCACATCTTTGATCTTTGCACCTGTGAGGCAGCATACTTCCCTTGCAGTTATGTCCGGTCTGCAGATGGCTGCTTCTGTGCCTCTCAATATTGAGTCTCCCACCACTATCACTCTTCTTCCCTTCTTGACTGTACTTTTTGTTGTCACTTCTGGGTGTTGCTATGTGCCCTTTTCTTCTTTGCTTGCTGGTAGTGCCTCATCCTTAGGTGTGCCATCTTCGTCCTCCACAAGGCCTTAGTATTGGTTTCTCAGTTGTGTGGTGGGTGATGTCTCCATGGTCTTCTTACTTCTTTTGGTCACATGCTTCCAATCGTCTGCTTTTGGAGGTTCTCTGACACTTTCTTCACCTTCTGTGACTAGTAGAGATGCTTCTGTCCTGTCTAGGAAGTCTTCATTTTCTTTGATGAGTTTCAAAGTTGCAATCCTTTCTTCCAGAACCCGCACCCTTTCTTATGAAAGGGCCAGTAGTCTACACTTCTGGCAGGTGAAGTTTTATTCTTCTTTTCGTCGATCTGTGAACATGTAGCACATGTTGCAGCTCACCATGTAGGTTGTCACATCTGCCATGTTGCTCCTAGATCCTGCTGACTTGCTGTATGCCTTCCTTACTGTGTAATCTGCTGTTTTTTTTCCTTCTTGTGTAATCTACTCAATCAATCAAGCTTTCGTGCAATAATGTCCTAGAGGCAAAAATTTGGTGCTGTTTTAATAAAAGTAAGTTAAGACAAGGACAAGAGGGGCAATTTGAAACCAGTAGCAATGTAATTATTCCTATATTATTTCCAATAGCATTGGAACAATTTCCCGCGTGTATAGTAGATAGCAAAGCCACAGTGAGCGGTTGTTACATTTTATAACATGCATGGGATGATCAGTTAATAAATAAAAGCAAATAATATAAGGCAGACAAGATGGACCAGTTTGTATTTCTCTACCATCAATCTAGGTTTCTAATGAAAGTGAAAAAGTGTTAGCAGTGATGGTACACTGATATTTCCACTAGTGTATCCTATAGTGACTACATTCTGGAAAGAGGATTTAATAGTTAAGTATAGGTTTTATTTTATTCTTTTAATACATTCTCTGATTTATGGCTGTATTAAAAAATATCTTGGACAACTCCTTCACTGTCAAATGTACACAACTATGTATGGAAACAGCTGCAAATGTCTGGGGCACACATTTAGCAAACCATCTGAAACAATCTTGCCAAACACAATAAATATTTACGTTCCGTATATTGTCCTACTCTCATGCTATAGACTACTCCATGGACTGATATTCACGGTAAAAAAAATGTTTGCAAACAAATATGTATTATGCTTCAGTGCAAGCCTTTAAATCACGGTCAAGATGATCGATGTCGGCAATGAATAAAGGAATATATCCTTTTGTAGCATAGACTTGAGAATTCAGATGTTGTTCTATATTTACAATTTAAAAGTTTTCAAAAGGCCATCAAAGAGCGTTATCATATCCAGCAGAGAGAGAGAATATAAAATGTGATAATGCTTCGTGATGGAAAATCACAAAGCATGTATTTGTAGGCAACATTTTCTTTATGTCCCTGCTCACAAGTAGCACCAAAAATAAATTATGATCTGAAAAATTGCAAAGGTTGAACACACCCCCTCCTTATTTTAATGCAAATATCTGTTTAATACAACATGTTATGTATAAAAAAGCACAGCAGCACTCTGTGAATGCCACTTTCGGGTTAAAAAGCCTACAATAATGGACAAACATGTCTCTCTTAGGCTGCAAACCTACAATTTTTTGTATAGCTGATTTGGAGGGTGTGACTCCCTCTGCTCTGACACTGCACTCCTCCCATTGACCTGCAGGTGTTCTCAACCAATTCTACTTGCCCATTCAAATTGTAGGCTTGTAGCCCAAAAGAGACATAAACATTAGTCCATTATTGTAGGCTTTTTAGCTTGAAAGTGGCATGTACAGTAGGATAGGGAAGGGTTATGATAGTACCCATCAGAGAAGAGTCACCTTGCCATGGTTGATGGGCACACATGAATTGGCCAATTTATGCACTAAGAACCTTCCATTTTTTGTAAGTACATCTTGCTGAGGGACAATGCAGTTGGAAGTTGTTATTTCCATTGATAATGTCTTGGCATTCACAGAGTGCTGCTGTGCTATTCTAATATATAATTACCTTGTAATGTCTTCGCATCCTGTTCCATCCAAATGTGTCCGGGATCCCAGAATTCCAAGCGGCGGAAGTTCACCGACCGCCATATTGGGATACCCAAGTGATGGGTGTCTCAATATGGAAACTGCTGGTGGTACCATCCGACAATATTGACATTACAGCAGGGGATCACAGAGGATTTATTTTGCGAGGTAAAATTTTTCACCGACTGTTTTTAAACAATATTTTACCTCACTAAATATATCCTCTGCGATCTCCTGCTGCAATGTCAGTATTGTCTTTTGCTTCCTCCCCTGCCCAGGAGCTGTGGTATGTTCTGTACACGGTCAAACACAAACAATGCAAGGAGAACACAGCAGATGGGAGAGAGAAAGTGCACAGGGGTGCGAGACAGAGAACAGGGGGGAGACAGCTCAAACGGGACAGCACATGAGGGGAGAACACAGCACAGGAAGGAGAGAGACAGCAGACAAGGGGGATATCATATGGGGTAGACAGGTCAAAGAGGAAAGCACAGATGGGAGAAGTCAGCACATGGGGAAAGAGAATAGATAGGTGGGTGAGCACATGGGGGGGAGAGATTCTCAACACTGCAAAGCCTGCCCCCATCATGACATTACCGCCCTCCATCTAGTTTATACATAATTTGCAGTCACTACAGCTTGCACCTATTCACACTTAGGAGATGCTGGTCAGGTTTTTTTGTATGTTTAATACAACATGACATATCTTGAAGATCAAGGGGCCCTAATATGTAATCTTCAAAAGGCACAGTGCTATAATGGGTCTTTAATAGGATTGTTTTTTTCATACAAGCCAAATGGACCTTTTGGAGGCTTCAGAGGTCAGGTGCGACTACATCCCCTGTACCCACTATAATAGTTAAGCCAAGGACCTATCAGGATCCTGTCATCACCAGCGAACTGCCACGGCAGAGCAGGGTAACTCACCCACACTGCGGGAGGGCCCGGGGTCAGATGCTGCAGGGAAAGTTCAGACAGACAGGACCTGCGACGCTGAAGGTAGCAAGCAGTGAAGGACCTATGATCATGTGACCACAGGGGGCGGGGCTTAGCATCCCACTGCTGGAGATGACTGTAGGATTCTACTACAGGAATCCTGGAGTAGAGGCGAGGGGAACTCAGGTCAGACAAATGGGGGTCAAACTCAGAGAGGGCGGCGCGGTACCAGAGGGGCGAGCAGAGAATAGTCAGAACGTAAGCAATGAGTCATACATGGAGATAGCTGCGCAGTACAAGAGGGGCAATCAGAGAATAGTCAGGTCATAGGCATTGAGTCATACACGGAGATAGCAGCACAGTACAAGAGGGACAGGCAGAACTCGTAACAGGGACTGAACCGGATCAAAACCAAACAAGTATAAAGTATCACAGTCACAAAGCACACCAGGGTCACACACACTCGGCCAAGGGTCTGAGTATAAGCGACGAGGAATGAGCCCACAATGAGGTTATAAAAAGCCTCCCAGAATCTCAGAGTGAGGCTGTCCAGATTAACCTCTGACCTACCTAATCCCACAAACTAAGCAGATCATGACAGGGCCCCAATGCAAAAGATCTAACCTGGTCCCCAGCTACTACAGGTCATCAATATTATATGTGTTCTGATATTGTCTAAAAGGACTATGTGAGCCACCGTATGCTTCAGGACTTGGATTCAACCGCAACCCCATCACCCACTATAGGTATGCCCGTGGGCATACAAATATTGTGCACCATGTGTTTACTATAGCCGGGCAGAGAAATGTTGTATGTTCGATTGCACAAATGTCTGATGTAAAAACTAATTCCTCCTGTAAGAAAATTTCTTCAATAGGAAACTATGAGATAAGTTTGGTGGTTGATTCCCATTTGCCATTTTTGTGGGTTGGCTTTTATGGAGGAGTAAGTAGCCCCCAGCAAAAGGCAGCAATAGAAAGGGGGAATGTGGTGCACTCATCCCACTAAATAACTACACAGATTTTTCTTTAACTTTATTTTATGCACTGGATTTGTCTTTTTATTTCAACTGGGGCGTCATTGTTGTCTTTAAAGGAGGACTAATATGAAATCATAATTTATGTAGGGGTCTGGTATGGGGACTCACTTTATTTGGGTTGCTATAGAAGATGGTGTTGGCTGCAGAAGTAATAGGCCAAAGATTAATATTCCCCTTGTCAGATTGACACAGTTCTTTAACAAAAAGAGTGCTAAAAACAGATGTCAATTTATTCATGAATTTCCAGGAAGAATAATAATGCAGAGGCCTAAAGGCCCCGTCTCACTAAGCAATCTCGGTAGCGAGATCGCTGCTGAGTCATAACTTTTGTGACGTAACAGCGATCTCACCAGCGAGATCGCTGTGTGTGACAGCGATCAGCGAGCGGCCCCCCTGCCGGTATCGCTGATCGCTGCAAGAAATCTCTGGACATATCTTTGGTCGCTGGTCTCCCGCTGGCCAGCACACATCGCTGTGTGTGACAGCGGGAGACCAGCGATCAGGTGTAAAAAATAATAAAAAAAATAAAAAATATAGTTATTCTCACCTTCCGATGTCCCGTTCAGCCATCCCGCCTCTCTCCACGCTCCGGTCCCAGTGATCCTTTGCACGAATGACCGCGAGACTTTGTTATCCCGCGAGACCGTGACATCTCGCGGTCATTCATGCAAAGGATCACTGGGACCGGAGCGTGGAGAGAGGCAGGAAGACTGCGCGGGACATCGGATGGTGAGAATAACTATATTTTTTATTTTGATTCTATTTTTTACAGGATGGCCAGCGATGCCGGGCGCTCGGCATCGCTGTGCTGATCGCTGGTGAAGCTGTCTGTGTGACAGCTCACCAGCGATCACATAGCGACTTACTAGCGATCCTGACACCTTGATATCGGTGTCGGGATCGCTGGTAAGTCGCTTAGTGAGACGGGGCCTTAAGAGAAGATGCTCCAGTATTGTATTTACAAAAGGGCTAGCTGAATGATTCCCTTTAGTTAATATGTATTCTGTCTTTAATTGCATCTCATTAGTTTTCAGAGTTATAATACTTTGCAGTTCCCTGTGTACAACTTGTATCTGACCACTATATGGACACTTTATTGTGGTAATAATAATAGTAATCTTTATATAGAGCCAACATATTCCGCAGCGCTTTACAGTAAAACAGTTCCAAACACAAGTCATAAGTAACAACGTTAACAATACAAACATTAAAGCAAAATTAGACGACCCTGATCGTGAGAGCTTACAATCTACAATGAGGTTGGGGAGATACAAAGTACAGGTATGTATTTACAGTTATGTATTTACAATGATGGTCCAGCCATCTTGAGGGAGTGGGGGATAGATGGGGATAGTGAATGGGCTATACACGCACAATTACACATAAAATTACTTTGATTAGTGAATGTGATAGGCCGCTCTCTGAACAAATACATTTTGAGGGAGCGCCTAAAACTATGCAAATGGTGGTAGTATTGGTTATATTTAGAGAAGAGTGGATCTTTTAAAATTCAAATTTGCCAGCTTAGCCAAATTTCCCCCCCAAATTTATGTACATAACTAAAATGCCTCTAACTGCTTTGAAAATGTATAGCATGTAGAGCACTCTGAGAAACCCTTGGACTCTATTGAACCAATTACAAGCTATGTAATGCAAACACAGCCATTTTAATGTCCCAGTGACCTCATAGAGTTGTGGAAAAATGGGAGGTAACCAGCGGCCTATCCAGATAAGGAAGTTTCGGACTTTGCAGTCTACTTATATTGCATAAATGGTGTAAAAGTTATAATAATAATAATAAATTTTATTTCTATAGCGCCGACATATTCCGCAGCACTTTAGATTTCAGAGGGGACATGTACAGACGATAGACATTACAGCATAACAATAATCATATAGATCATAACAGATACCAAGAGGAATGAGGGTCCTGCTCGCAAGCTTACAATCTATGAGGAAAAAGGTAGACACGAAAGTGGGTGGTAACAATTGCCCTGGTTGTATGGACCAGCCATAATGTTAAGTGTGTAACAGTACAGACATAGAGGGCTAATGGATGCATAATGCATGTGGGAACATGATATTGGGAACATGGTTATGGTAAAACTTTTGGCTGTGACACACAGGGATAGATTAGGTTAATGGTAGGCCAGTCTGAATAAATGCGTTTTCAGGGCATGCTTAAAATTGTGGGGATTGGGGACTAATCGTATTGACCTGGAAAGTGCATTCCAAAGAATTGGCGCAGCACGTGTAAAGTCTTGGAGACGGGAGTGGGAGGTTCGGATTATTGAGGATGCTAACCTCAGGTCATCAGCAGAACAGAGGGCATGGGTAGGGTGGTATACTGAAACAAGGGAGGAGATGTAGGATGGTGCTGAGCCATGGAGGGCTTTGTGGGTGAGGGTAATAAGTTTATACTTAATTCTGGAGTGGATGGGTAGCCAGTGTAATGACTGGCACAAGGTAGAGGCATTGGTGTAACGATTGGTGAGGAATATGATCCTGGCTCCAGCATTCAAGACAGATTGGAGAGGGGAAAGGGAGGCCGATTAGAAGAGAGTTACAATAGTCGAGACGAGAATGAATAAGAGAAACAGTAATAGTTTTTGCGGAGTCAAAAGTAAGAAAAGGTCGAATTCTAGAAATGTTTTTGAGGTGCAGATAACAAGAGTGAGCCAGTGATCGGATATGGGGGGCAAAGGAAAGCTCGGAGTCAAGTATGACCCCAAGACAGCAGGCATGTTGCTGGGGAGTAATAGTGGAACCACAAACGGAAATGGCAATGTCAGGTATAGGTACATTAGTAGCGGGAGGAAACAAATGGAGTTCAGTATTTGACAGGATCAGTTTCAGATACAATGAGGACATGAAGGTAGACACAGCGTTTAGACAATCGCTGGTGTTTTCTAGAAAGGCTGGCGTGATGTCAGGAGAAGAAGCATATAATTAGGTGTTATCAGCATAGAGATGGTACTGGAAACCAGATCTACTGATTGTTTGACCAATACGGGGCAGTGTACAAAGAGAAGAGGAGGGGGCCTAGGACTGATCCTTGAGGAACCCCAACGGTAAGGGGAAGACGAGAGGAGGAGGAACCAGCAAAAGATACAGTAAAGGAGCGGTCAGAGAGATAGGAGGAGAACCAGGAGAGAACGGTGTCCTTGAGGCCAATGGAACGGAGCATAGTGAGGAGGAGCTGATGATCCACAGTGTCGAATGCTACAGAGAGATCCAAGAGAATTAGCATGGAGTAATGACCATTTGATTTAGTTGTTAGTAGATCATTAGAGACTTTAGTGAGGGCAGTTTCAGTAGAGTGTAAAGAGCGGAAAATGGATTGGAAAGGGTCGAGAAGTGAGTTATCAAAGAGATAGCGTGATAAGACGGGAGTGGACCAGCCATTCCAGGAGTTTAGAGATGAAGGGAAGATTAGAGACAGGTCTATAATTAGTGGCACAGTTTTGGTCGAGGGATGATTTTTTAAGTAGTGGATGTATGATGGCATGCTTAAATGAGGAGGAAAGATACCAGAAGAGAGAGAGGTTAAATATTTTAGTTAGGTGAGGGGTGACAGCAGGGGAAAGGGACGAGAGGAGATGTGACGAAAATGGGTCACTGGTGCAAGTGGTTGGGCGAGAAGATGCAAGGAGCCTGCTTACTTCTTCTTCTGTGACTGGTTCAAAATCAGAGAGTGAGCTAGATGCAGTGGGGGAGGGAGGACAGTGCATGGTATGAGGTGATTGGGAGATAATTTCCTGTCGGATCTGGTCAATTTTTTCTTTGAAGTAATTGGCCAGATCGTCAGCTTGAAGCTCCGTGGTTGGGGCCTGTACTCTTTGGTTGAGTAGAGAATAAAAAGTGTCAAAGAGACGTGTAGCGTTATTGGACAGTGAGGTGATGAGAGTGTGGAAATAGGTTTGTTTTGAGAGGTGAAGGGCAGTGTTGTGTTTTCTAAGCATAAACTTATAATGGATGAAATCTTCGTGTAGATTGGATTTTCTCCACAGATGTTCGACGCACCTGGAGCACCGCTGCAGGAAACGTGTTTGCAGGGTGTGCCAGGGTTGTTGCCATCTGTGTTGTGGTGTTCTATTTACAGGAGGTGCAAATTCATCCAGGGAACTTTGAAGTGTTTCATTGTAATGCTTCAATGCAGAATCAGGACATGAGAGGGAGGAGATAGGGGCCAATGAAGACTGCAAGTTCTTCATAAGTTTCTGGGTGTTAATGGCCTGTATGTTTCTATAAGTATGTACAGTGGGGGTGACCAGAGCGGCCTGGCAGTTCTTGATAGAGAATGAAAGAAGGTTGTGGTCAGAGAGCAGGAGAGGGGAGTTTGCAAAATCATCCACTGCACAAAGCCGAGTGAAAAACCAAGTCGAGGGAATTTCCGTCTTCATGCGTTGGAGAATTAGTAAGCTGTGAAAGGCCAAACAAGGAGGTTAGAGATAAAAGGTGAGTAGCAGAAGGGGAGAGGGGAAGAGCAATGGGGATATTGAAATCGCCCATGATGAGGGTAGGGATGTCACAGGAGAGAAAATGTGGAAGCCAAGTGGAAAAATGATCCAGGAACTGATGGGAGTGGCCGGGAGAACGATACACCACCGCCACTCACATGGAGAAGGGGGTGTAGAGTCTGACGGCATGGACCTCAAAAGAAGAGAAGACAATTGAGGGTAGTTGAGGGATAACCTGAAAGGTACATTTTGGTGATAGGAGCAGACCAACGCCTCCACCTGCTCTATTGTCTGATCTTGGGGTATGAGAGAAGTTTAGTCCACCATGTGGAAGAGCAGCAGCGGTAGTGTCTGACTGCTGGATCCAGGTTTCAGTAAGAGCCAGAAGGTTAAGAGAATTAGAAAGGAAAAAGTCATGAATGAAGGAGGGTTTGTTACACACTGAGCAAGAATTCCAAAGGGCACAATTAAGAGAGACAGATGGCATGCAGGGAATATTAATAAGATTAGAGGGGTTTCTGATTGTAGCAGTTGGGGGGTTTGACTTTCTATAACATGGGGGACCAGGGTTGGGAGCAATGTCTCCTGCAACTAGGAGAAGGAGGATAGAAAGAGTGAGCAGATGGTTAAGTGATTTGTGAGACCGTCTCTGATGTTGAATGGTGGGACTGAATAGATCTGTGCAATTTAGCATTGTGAAAAGAGCGTGAGTGCTATACATAGGAGAGGAAAGGAGTGAGGGGCCAATATGGATGGAGTGTAGAGAGTTAATGCCAGGGCGGTGGATGTGTGTGAATGCAGCAGCCAAGATATAAATTACACAAATGTATATGGTATATATTTGTTGTATACGAAATGTACAAGGAATAGATGTATATAAATGTCTTAACTGTCTCCTGCCCTGTCTAACTGCCATGTTATAACTGCCTCATACTTTGATTAAATGTACTTCGATTAAATGTGCATAAATGTCCCCTGCATAAATGCTTTCCCCAAGCTATGTCTGAATATATAGGAGGCTAAGGCTTAGATCTCCTTTTTTTTTGCTCTCTCTTCTCGTTAATCAATCAAACTAAATTGAGACAGCAGGACCCAATAAATGTTGTGGTCAGATAAACAAATGTCCAGCACTACATGACATGGATCATAAAGCACTTTGAAATGTTTCTTCACCTCACAACATAAGGGGACAAGCAGAGCAAGTTGAAATAACTATATACCAGATATAAGCTTGCATAGTTGAAAACACATATATAGCATTCAGGATTAACTGCTTGCTGACATTGAATTGAGTGGAGACACACAGGAGTTGATTCAGAGCAGAGATTGAAAGAGCTGTTTACCAGATATAAGCTTGCATAGTTGAAAACACATAGATAGCATTCAGGATTAACTGCTTGCTGACATTGAATGGAGTGGAGACACACAGGAGTTGATTCAGAGCAGAGATTGAAAGAGCTGGTTACCTGTATGAAGAGAATAGAGATGCCTGTCACAATCATCCATGTTATAACTGCCTCATACTTTGATTAAATGTACTTCAATTAAATGTGCATAAATGCCCCCTACATAAATGCCTTCTCCAAGCTATGTCTGAATATACAGGAGGCTAAGGCTTAGATCTCCTTTTTTTTCGCTCTTTCTCTTCTCGTTAATCAATCAAACTAAACTGAGACAGCAGGACCCAATAAATGTTGTGGTCAAATAAACAAAGTTATCTATTGTTGATAGCAGATACATACATGGTTGTTGTTTATAAATTGGAGTTGGAAAAGTAAAAAGCCATGGCATTTTCATACAGTTAAGGGTGCAAAAATTATGCCCATTTTGGTAGTATCAAGAGCTTAGCACTTTGCTAAATAAGAAGCAATATCTTTTTCATAAGCCATCCAAAAATTATTCCTTTAGTTAGGGAGACAAAGCAGGTGAATGGTTTTGAGTGTTAAGAAGCAATGGCTTCTCAACTAAAAGTGAAAAATATTAACCTTTTTGGGGGGTCCGCAACTGGTTTGCCATCAACAAAATGATTAGGCAATTCCAAAGGCTTTTTATCAAGTCATTCAAAAATTATCCCCTTTTTTTCTGGAGACATAACAGGATTACAGTTTTGAATGTGAAGACATTATTATTTCTCATCTGGAATTGAAATGTTGCCCCATTTTTGGGATTCACAACTGGCTTGCTAACCACAATATGATTAGGCAATCACACAGGCTTTTTATCAAATGGACGCAAAAAAAGATGTGTACTGTTTTGAGCGTGAAGAAGTTATGTCTTCTCAACTAGAAGTAAAAAATTATTCCTTTTTCATGGTTCTCAACAGTTTTTCTAATCACAATATCAATAAACAATTACCAAAGATTTTTATCAAGTTGTCTAAAAATGATCTGCTTTTTTAGGAACACAAAACTAGAGTATGACTTGTCACAAAGGTTTTTCAAAAATGTGCCCTATTTTGGGAGCTGTTTCATGTTTGTGTACACTCAAAAGAGTATGTTTCCCAGCATCAGTAGTACTGTCTACTACTATAAAATACATTGACGCCTCCCGAAGAAGGACTGCAAAACGCGCGTCGGGGCAGCAGGGACGCCAGGAAAATCCACGTGCACCTTACAGGTATTTTTTGGCCCTATCTTATTGTCATTTTATATGGTTTCCGCTACCAATCCTCATCAGATGGACATTAAGTCCTAGTTGAGAGCACTTAGCACTTTCTTTTGGCATGGTATGCCGTATCTACTTTCCATAGGTTGTTTACACATTAAGCACTTAGCACTTCATTTTTTGGCATATGTTATTATAGCCCTTATTTAAACAGTGTTTTGCTCCTTATTGCATAACCTATTTATTTGCATCTTAGTGCTATTTATATTAAAAATTGTTAGTATTGCGGTTGTGCTATTGAACATTGTACTTCATTATTGGGCCGCTGGTCATATAACAGCTTGTGCATCAGTGGCACCCCATGGAAGTATGTCTCTAGTTTTGTATATTCAGTACGTTTTCTCTCTTTATGATACTTGTTTTTATATTGATTTTCAATAAAAATATTTTTATTTAGCACCCTTTTTTGTTACCAGATTATTTATTTAGGTAACTTTTTCTGTGAATAGTATTGACATTATTAAAGGGATACATATTCCCCAATGGATATGGGGTTATAGACATTTAGGACTTTTTTTTTGATTGCATATAAAATACAGTGGATAGCTAGGAGATGTGTGGCTGGCGTAGCTTCATGGTGTCTGCAGCAATAGCAGTACGTTACAGAGCTAGGACAGTGCAGGTAAGGAGATATGTGGCAGTTTAGGGACAGCAATGGCAGCCCTGGGAGCTGCAGTACAGTATAGCACTATGGAACACAGTGATCAGCCAAGAGAGGTATGGCTGACATTGTTGTGTAGTGGCAGTGCATAAGCAGCAAGGTAGAGAATTAGGACAAGGCAAGCAAGGATATGTCTGCCAGTGTAGGGCCTTCAAATGCAGCCCCGGCAGCAGCAGTTCTACAATATAGATTACATGGTGGACAGGGAGTAAATGCTGGCTGAACATGAACCATTGGCAGTGGTGGGAACTGAACGATGAAGAAGATAAACAATGGACAGTCAAGCAGGCAGATTGTATGGCCAATTTCATCATTGCAATTAGCTGTAGGTGAATGAAAGTCAGCTTTGATCCATGCCCAATACATTTTGACGAATGTTAGGTTTTCCAACCTTATGGGAGTTAACCTGAGCCTGACAAAATGAACGGCCTCACTGAACACCTTTTCTGACATTGCTTTGGGCATACTGTTAGGGGTACGTTCACACGCTGCGGATTGGGGTGCGGATTTGGCCGTGCGGATTTTGTAAAATCCGCAGGTAAATCTGCAGGTCAAAAGACCAGCGGTTTTACCTGCGGATTGGCCTGCGGTTCTGCCCTGCTGTTTTTCATCTCCACAATGGAGGAGATGGCAAACCGCAGCGGAATCCGCAGAAAGAATTGACATGACCGCAGGAAAACCGCGCGGAAAAATCAGCACCGGCTGCACAGCGGTTTTTTATTCCCATAGGGAATAATGGTACTGTACACCGCAGCAAAAACTGCGGACCCGCAGCGGCCAAATAATCCGCAGCGTGTGCACACACACTTATGATCAGTCTCCAGTGTAAAATGTCCCAGTTCTGGTCACTGTTCCAATCTGTTGACAAAGAAGCCATGGGATTCGATTTCAGGGTATCTGCTGCAGAAAGGATACAGTGCAGATATGACTACAGGTGCTTCTCATAAAATTAAAATATCATCAAAAAGTTAATCTATTTCAGTTCTTCAATACAAAAAGTGAAACTCATATATGATAGAGTCATTACAAACAGAGTGATCTATTTCAAGTGCTTATTTGTGTTAATCTTGATGATTATGGCTTACAGCCAATGAAAACCCAAAAGTCATTATCTCAGTAAATTAGAATAATTAACAAAAAAAATCTGCGAAGGCTTCCTAAGCATCTAAAAAGGTCCCTTAGTCTGTTTTAGTAGGCTCCACAATCATGGGGAAGACTGCTGACTTGACAGATATCCAGAAGGCAGTCAGTGACATTCTCCACATGAAGGGTAAGCCACAAAAGGTCATGGCTAAAGAAGTTGGCTGTTCACAGAGTGCTGTATCCAAAATTACATTATCATGCTGTAATTCAGATGAATGATGGCAGGGCATATATCCCATTACACCAACCATGCTCAAACAGGTACTGGCAGCACTTGGACTATTTAGTCTCCTTTTTGTCCTTGGATCCCATTGTCGCAATGGGTGCTATTCTTTGGGTTGTCTCCAATGCTCATGTAATTGCACTTTAGCACATTGCACTTTTGTCATGCCGATTACCCTCCCCAGACTCTATATATGCAACACATTTTTTCCTTGGTCTCTTATAACACTTCTAATTGTCAGTCCTTGTGCTTTGCTGGTTTACTCCTATATTTAAAATCTCCTTTGTGCCATAGATTGATTCTATTAACCATACCCACTGAGTTTATATTTTTATACATTATTACCGTATATACTCGAGTATAAGTCGAGTTTTTCAGCCCCCTTTTGGGGCTGAAAAAGACCCCCCTCGACTTATATTCGGGTCACGGTGCCAACTTACCTGGTCCCCGTCATCTCCGCGGTCCCAGTCGTCTCCGCGGTCCCCGGTGTTCGTCTGCGGTCCCCTGCAGCGTCCTGGCAGCGGCGGGTGATGATAGGGCCGCGGTGGCGTTCAAAATCTCTGCGCGCCGCTCTCTCCCGTCCTCCGGCAGTGACGTGCAGGGGGCGCGATGACGTGGAAAGCACGCGCCCTCTGTCTGAGTCACTGAAGAGCCGGCGACGCTCAGGAGCAGCTATCATCAACGTAGGTGAGTAATCCTATCACTTTGGGGGCAGCATTACGGTATTTGGGCCACCATTTACTGTGCAGCATTTATGGGGGCATATGTTGTGCAGCGTTATTTGGGCCAGCATTCACTGTGCAGCATTTTGGGGGCATACTGTATGTCGTGCAGCATTATTTGGGCCAGCATTCACTGTGCAGCATTTTGGGGGCATACTGTATGTTGTGCAGCATTATTTGGGCCAGCATTCACTGTGCAGCATTTTGGGGGCATACTGTATGTTGTGCAGCATTAAATTTACCAGTATCTTCGGCAATTCCCACCCTAGACTTATACTCGAGTCAATAAGTTTTCCCAGGTTTTTGAGGCAAATTTAGGGGGATCGACTTATACTCAAGTATATACGGTATTTTCTGTTGCATGTGGCTACTATTATTTATTGAGTATTTAGTTTACCTGTTCTATTTGGTCCTTCTTTTGATCCTGGTTGCCTGAAGTTCACTCTGCCTTGTTCTACATACTTTTTTCAAATATTTATTTGCACTATTATCTCCTTGTAGGAGTTTTTACTCTATATACTAATAAAAGATTTCTATTTTATTTTGGGTTGTTTACTTCCCTCTTTTTGGGACTATCATTTATTTTGGAAGTCACATTTCTTATTATTTCTTGGATGGTCTTTCATTTGGATTTTTCACATTCTTATTAGAAATTTTTTTTTCTTATGTTCTATCACATCCATTGCCCATGCCACATTTTAATTTAGCACACATTATGGACAGAAGGATAACATTTCATTAGTTTTTCACCTTTAAAATTAAATTCAAACCCGCAAAAAGAAGAATTAAAAATTACCCAAAAATTCAAGAATTAACAAAGCTAGAAACGTCAACATTATTTACCTTCCCAGGTCAAAATACTGATGAGGCAATCACTCACAACCTACCAATAAATGGAGGAAGTGATTGTTTAGTATTAAAATTGCATACAAAAATGGCCCCTGATTTGTAATGATTTATGACAATGGTAGATGACAATTAGCATGAAGACTAATGTAGTTTTTATGCAGAATTACAATTTATGAGCATTTGAAAGCTGGATAACAACCTCTGTTGAAGCTACATAGGTGGTCATATTGGTTCTCATCCAGTTGTTACAAAATCAGAAATAGCTAAAAACAACTAAGAAAATTTGCAAAATTGACAGAAGAGGCCTTCATGAATATTAGTTTTATTTGTTTGTTTATCAAAAAGACCATTGACAGGTTTTCACTCACTTCATGGTTTTCTGATGTTTTTTATTTATTTGGGACCATGAATTCTGGAATTGTAAGAGATGTGTTTGTTAGTTATTGCAGAACTTGCAGACCCGTGATTTGATTATTTGTCCCTGTGGCAGGGAACCACTTCCTTTGTGGTCAATCACTTCCTGGTTAAAGCATACAACTTGTCTGAAACTTGCAGTTATTACCGTCTGTTAACGAAGCAAGGTGTCTCCTTACATAAATAAAACTTTACTATGTCCTCACTAAAGATGATGTTTATTTGTACTGTCTGAATGTAGCATTTGCTGAAATGCAAATGGTTTGAAAGTTGCAAACATTAAGATGATGGCGTGAAGACTACTGCGTCTTAAAGAACCTCAGTTCATAGTGCATATACAGTCATCCATTGATGGTGTCAGAGCATACACAACACCTTCAGGGGGGCAAAAGGCTGCCAAAACAGCTCAAATTAGGGGCAGACACCAGGAAAAGTGGCATAAATTGATGCAGAGTACAAATAGTATAATTGCGCAGCATGGCTGCATGGGACAGGGCTTAGGACAAGGCTTGGTCCAGCATTTCTAGCTTAGAAAATTAATCAGTAACAGGTGGATGAGTGATAGTTATAGGGCTGATTGCCTCTTCAGAGAGAAAGAGGACTTGAACTCTATAGCGCCACCTGTTGGTAGTAGCGATCCTACAAGTCACAATCAACCCTTTAACAAGTCTTGTAATATGACTTAGGATAAAAGCCAAATCAGAATCTCAATTTGCAGACACGGTTGTTATGATTGAGTCACCGTAGGAGGCAAAAACAGAAACGCTAGCCAAGTCCAGAAAACCAGAGAAGCCGGCAGCCACCGGACCGCAGACCCCCGAATCCACCAACACAACCAGCAGCAGCCGCGGGGGGCCCCCACGATGCCCCAGACCCCTCGACCACAGCCGGAGAACCAAACAGGCCCAAAGAAAGAAAGGGGAAATCCAAACCGCCCCAGAGCAGACCCCAAAGCAACAGGCAGCCCCCAACACACAACGACGGCGAAGCAAGACGAAAACACCAACACAGGCAGAAAGATAGACTGAGCAAAGACGGGGCCCAAGCTAACTAGATAGAAAAGGACAGGAAGGCTGCTGTCTGCAATCCGTGAAAAACCCTATGAAAATAAGAGCCAACAGACTGACAGTGAAAAAGGCCCTGAAGACGCTAGGCTTCAAAAAAGCTACGTCAGCACTCAGGAATATTCTGAAGACAGAGCTACAGGCAAAAGGAGATTCAGCTCACCCCAGCAGGGAACGGCAGAATACAGAAAAGCAAGGAAAACAAAAACAAAACAAAATGCTAACAGGCAAAGCAGAAAACCTAGCCCCAGAGGAGCAGGAACCAGACTGGTGTCCCAGAAGTCCACAGAGAAATCACCCGCAGGGCAGAAGGGCGTCGGCAGCCTTATATCCAGTCCGTTACTCCACTCAGCCAGTCATCCTCATTAGGCTCAGGTGCCTGATAATCAGGCTCATTACCTTCCTTTACCAGAATAGGGAGTTCACCAGACCTCAGTGACGAAGGGGAAAATGAACTCACAACAGTACCTCCCCCTTGAGGAGGGGTCACCGAACCCTCAACCACGCCACCAGGGCGATCAGGGTGAGCCCGATGAAAGGCACGCACCAATCTTTTGGCATGAGTATCAGAGGCAGAGACCCAGGAATTATCCTCCTGACCAAAACCCTTCCACTTAACCAAATACTGGAGTCTCCGTCTAGCCAGACGGGAATCCAGTATTTTCTCTACCTCATATTCCATGTTACCTTCAACCAATACAGGGTCTGGAGGTGCCACCCCAGGAACAACTGGTTCAACAAACCTCTTCAACAAGGACTTATGGAACACATTATGGATTTTAAATGTGACAGGAAGAGCCAAACGAAAAGAGACCGGATTAATAATCTCCAAAATCTTGTAAGGTCCAATAAATCTAGGCTTAAACTTAGGAGAAGCCACCTTCATAGCAATATTTTTTGATGATAACCACACCATATCACCAATCTGAAACTGGGGACCAATGGTCCTATGTCGGTTGGAAAACCGCTGGGCCTTTTCCTGGGAGAGAGATAACTTATCCACCACTTGGTCCCAGATCTGGTGCATTCTCTCCACCACAGTGTCAACACTTGGGCAGGCAGAAGGCTCCACCTGCCCTGAAGAAAATCGAGGATGAAACCCAAAGTTACAAAAAAAAGGTGACATCAAAGTGGCAGAACTAGCTCTATTATTTAAAGCAAATTCGGCCAAGGGCAAAAATGAAACCCAATCATCCTGATCAGCGGAAATAAAACATCTCAAATACGACTCCAAGGTCTGGTTTGTTCTCTCTGTCTGCCCATTGGTTTGAGGGTGAAAAGCAGAGGAGAAGGACAACTGAATTCCCAGCTTGGAACAGAAAGTCCTCCAAAATCTAGACACAAACTGAACTCCTCTGTCAGATACAATGTTCTCAGGAATCCCATTTAAGCGAACCACCTGTTGCAAAAACAGGGGCACCAACTCAGAGGAAGATGGCAACTTAGGGAGTGGTATAAGATGAACCATCTTAGAGAACCTATCACAAATCACCCAAATAACAGTCATTCTTTGAGAGACCGGCATATCAGAGATGAAATCCATTGAAATATGGGTCCATGGCCTCCTGGGGACCGGCAAAGGCATCAACAACCCACTAGAGCAAGAACAAGATTTAGACCGGGAGCAAGTCCCACAGGACTGCACAAAATTCCTGACATCATGAGACAAGGTGGGCCACCAAAAAGAGCGACTCACCAGATCTCTAGTACCAAAAATACCTGGATGACCAGCCAATGCAGAGCAATGAACTTCAGACATCACTCTCTTCTTCCACTGGTCAGGAACATACAACTTTCCACTGGGACAACGCTCAGGTTTGTCCTCCTGGAACTCTTGCAGAGCAAGTCTCAAATCGGGTGAGATGGCAGAAAGAACTACCCCTTCGCCTAAGATGGTAGCAGGCTTGGTCACCACAGGAGAATCAGCAAAGAAACTCCTAGAGAGGGTGTCTGCCTTGACATTCTTAGTTCCAGGAAGAAAAGAGACCACAAAATCAAAACGTGTAAAAAACAAGGCCCACCTAGCCTGTCTAGGGTTCAAACGTTTAGCCGACTCTAGGTAAATCAAATTCTTGTGGTCAGTGAGGACCACAACTTGATGTTTAGCTCAATCCAACCAATGTCTCCACTCCTCAAATGCCCATTTCATGGCCAACAGTTCCCGATTCCCCACATCATAGTTACGTTCAGATGGAGAGAACTTTCGGGAAAAGAAAGCACAGGGATTCATTTTAGATGTTACAGGATCCTTTTGGGACAAAACAGCTCCTGCACCAATCTCAGAAGCATCCACCTCTACCTGGAACGGGAGTGAGACATCAGGTTGCCGCAAAACCGGGGCGGAGGTAAATCTTCGCTTCAGCTCCTGAAAGGAAGCAACAGCCTCCGGAGACCAATTCAACACATCAGCACCCTTCTTAGTCAGATAAGTCAATGGCTTGGCAATACTAAAAAATTTTGCTATAAATTTCCGATAAAAATTAGCAAAATCCAAAAACTTCTGGAGGGCCTTCAAAGAAGTGGGCTGAACCCAATCATAAATGGCCTGTACCTTGGCCGGGTCCATTTCAATAGTTGACGGAGACAAAATAAATCCCAAAAATGAAATCCTCTGTACTCCAAAAAGGCATTTCGATCCTTTGACATACAGGGAATTCTCCCTCAAGATCCGGAACACAGTCCGAATATGTTCCACATGAGAATCCCAATCCTTGGAGAAGATCAAAATATCATCCAGATAGATAATCAAAAATTTATCGACAAAGTCTCGGAAAATATCGTTCATGAAGCACTGGAAGACAGAAGGGGCATTAGTGAGCCCAAAAGGCATCACCAGGTACTCAAAATGTCCCTTCGGAGTATTAAACGCCGTCTTCCATTCATCCCCCTGCTTAATGCGGATAAGATTATACGCCCCCCTGAGGTCAAGCTTGGTAAACCAGCAAGCACCTCTAACTCTAGAGAATAGATCCGAAATCAGGGGTAACGGATACTGATATTTAATAGTAATTTTATTGAGGGCACGATAATCAATACAAGGCCTTAAAGAACCATCCTTTTTGGCCACAAAAAAAACCCCGGCACCTAAGGGTGAAGAGGATGGTCTAATATGACCCTTCTCCAACGCCTCCTTAATATAGGACCGCATAGCCTCGTGCTCGGGGACAGATAAATTGAAGAGCCGACCCTTGGGAAATTTACACCCCGGGCTTAGTTCAATTGCACAGTCATAACTCCTATGAGGAGGCAAGGACGCAGACTCATTCTCACTAAATACATCATAAAAGTCCGCCAAATAGTCAGGAACATCATGCGACTGAGGAGAGGTGGAAAAAAACGGAGCCTCACTAAAGGCACACCGACAACCCCAACTCACCACAGACACAGATTTCCAATCCAAAACTGGATTATGAATTTGCAACCAGGGAAACCCCAGAACAACGGCATCATGCAGACCATGCAACACCAAAAATCTGCAATTTTCTTGATGGTCTGGGGCGACCCGCATGACCACCTGGGTCCAAAACTGAAATTTATTTTAGCCAAAGGAGTAGCATCAATCCCCCTCAATGGGATAGGCGTCTGCAGATGTGTCATCGGAAATCCACAATGTTTAGCAAAATCCAAGTCCATTAGGTTTAGCGCTGCTCCCGAATCCACAAAAGCCTTGGCGGAAAATGTGGACAGGGAGCAGATCAGAGTAATTGCCAGAAGAAACTTAGGTTGAACACCACCAACAGAAAACGTGTGTGCAAAGCGTTTCTCTCGTTTAGGACAAACAGAAATAATATGCGAGGCATCTCCACAGAAAAAACACAGCTTATTACGCCTTCTGAACTCCTGACGTTGCGCCTTAGACAAAACTCTATCACATTGCATAGGTTCAGACGTCTGTTCAACCGGTGGCAACACCTCTCATGCAATCCTGCGTTCTCGTAAACGCCGATCAACCTGACTGGCTAATGACATAGAATCGTCAAGACCAGAGGGAACAGGAAATCCCACCATAGTATCTTTTACGGTTTCTGACAAACCCTTCCGAAAGAGAGCTGCCAAGGCACCATCATTCCAGGTAGTAAGGACTGCCCACTTTCGGAATTTTTGACAGTACAACTCTGCAGAATCCCGACCCTGGCTCAATGCCAACAGGGCCTTTTCAGCCTGATCAATAGCATTAGGTTCATCATACAACAACCCCAAGGCTTGAAAAAATGCGTTCACATTAGTCAGAATAGGATCATCAGGTTTCAAAGAAAACGCCCAATCCTGGGGATCGCCACGCAGCAAAGAGATGACAATTTTAACCTGCTGCGCGGAGCTCCCTGACGAGTTAGGCTTCAAGGCAAAAAATAATTTACAATTATTTTTGAAACTCAAAAATTTAGATCGATCCCCAAAAAATACATCAGGTGTAGGGATCTTTGGTTCAACAGCATGCGAACGAGCAAGGTAGGCGGAAATTCCCCGCACTTCCGCAGCGAGCTGCTCCACACGATCAGACAATTGCTTTATCTCCATTGAGAGAAAAAAAAAATTCTCCCTACGGCCTCAGAGACATAGAGGAAAAAATATACACAAAAAAAAAAAAATTCTGACAAACTCTTTTTTTTTTTACAATTCTTTCCTGCTATTGAGTACCCTAGGATCTGCGGTATGGCTGGTGATTCTGTTATGAATGAGTCACCGAAGGAGGAAAAAACAAAAATACAAGCTAAGTCCAGAAAACCAGAGAGGTTGGTAGCTATCGGGTTGCAGACCCCTGATCCTATCCACAACAACTAACAGTAGCCGTGGGGGGTTCCTACGATGCCCTAGACCCCTCAATCACAGCCGGAGAACTAAATAGGCCTAAAGAGAGAAAGGGGAAATCTAAACTGCCCCAGAGCAGACCCCACAGCAATAGGCAGCCCCCAACATATAATGACGGTGAAGCAAGATGAAAACACTAACACAGATAGAAAGATAGGTTGAGCAAGCGATGGGGCCCAAGCTAACTAAAAAGGACAGGATAGAAAAGCTGCTGTCTGCAATCCGTAAAAAACCCTACCAAAAAATGTCCCAACCGTCTGATAGGAAAAAAAGGCCCTGAAGTCGCTAGGACTTCAAAAAGACTATATCAGCACTCAGGTAAATTCTGAAGACAGAGCAAAGAGACAAACTGATCAGAGACAAAAATGGAACTCAGCACACCCCCGACCGGGGATGGCTGAACGCCAAAAAACAAGGTAAACAAAACAAAACTAATAAGTTCAATAGCAGAGCAAAAGCTTATCTTTGGGAAGCAGGAATCAGACTGGTCTCCAAGAATCCAGCAGAGAAATCACCATCGACTCAGAAGGGCGTCGGCTGCCTTATATCCAGTCAGAATTTCCTGTTACCCAGTCATCATCTACCAGATCAGGTGTTTGGTAATCAGCCTCACTACCTTCCTTCCCCAGAAGAGGGAGTTCATCAGACATCGACGGTGAAGGGGAAAATGAACTCACAACAGAAGTGCGATCGCCACCTGAAGAGATGGAAAACTGCTGCTTTGTAATGGCGGAGTACTAAGTGAACACCGGTGGGTTAACCACTGACCCGGTGTGCACAGGGGCAAACTCTGTTACTTTACAGAGCCGCTGAAAGAAACGCCAGAGCCTGTTAACACCACAGGACTCTGCAGAAGGAGCGCATAGTGTAAGGTCACAGGACTCGGCCCTTAGACCGCATGACTGGAGTCCCTCTAGACTGCTAGCGCTCGGCACCGCAACTGCGGTGCCAGCAAGAGTCACTACAATAGATAACACGTGCAAGTGTGCACAGTGCCGCTGTCACTTGTTGCGGTTCGATAGTGCCCAGCAGTGGGCGACACCATCGGACGCTAGTGTGAGAGTGCTAGGAGCATGGTGGCGGAAGCATAGCCACCTGTTGGTACTGACTGAAATACCCTAACTCATGCGTATCAAAGGAGGGGGTAATTTAATGAATCATTCACCAGATTCATGCATCCATCATCACACATACCAACAACATTATGAGTCTATACTAGTGTATGGCTGAGCGGCCATGCAAACCTTTTATAGCAGCGTCCTTCCGGGACCTTCCTAGTGGTCACATGGGAGCAGCAATAGGACCTGAGCACGTGACCTCAGACCTTCAATGAGAGGACTTCCCACAGGCATGCTCAGTGGGCCAAAATATGGGCTTAGTCCCAAGAGCTGCTCGCTGCTGGCTATTGCAGGTTCCCATAGCTGAACCCTGTTGGCAGCAGTAACCAAGCCAACAGAAGTAGACTGAGCAAGATGCTGGGAATGACATCTTTGCTGAGCAGGTTCCTCTGTGGCTGAAGAGGAATGGGAGATCTCAGAAGGCAAGGCCCGGGATTCCTGCTGTGCAGAGACAGGAACCCGATGCCTAACAGCCCCTGTGTGCCTAAATTTTGGAGCTCCCCCACAAATGACCCCATTTTTGAAACTAGACCTCCTAAAGAACTTATCTAGATGCATAGTGAGCACTTTTAACCCCCAGGTGCTTCATAGAAGATTATAGCGCAGAGCCGTGAAAATAAAAAATCATTATTTTCCTGCAAAAATTATTTTTAGCCCGCTATTTTTTTATTTTCACATTGGTAACACGAGAAATTTCACCCCAAAAGTTGTTGGCCAGTTTGTCCTGAGCACGCTGGTACCCCATATGTGGGGGGAACCACTGTTTGGGCACACGTTGGGGCTCGGAAGGGAAGTAGTGACGTTTTGAAATGCCGACTTAATGTAATGGTCTGCGGGCATCATGTTACGTTTGCAGAGCACCTGATGTGCCTAAACAGTAGAAACCCTCCACAAGTGACCCCATTTTGGAAACTAAACCCCCCCAAGGAACTTATCTAGATGTGTGGTGAGCACTTTGAACCCCCAAGTGCTTCACAGAAGTTTTTAATGTAGAGCTGTGAAAATAAAAATTCATTTTTTTCCACCTAAACAATTTTTTAGCCCCCAATATTTTATTTTCCCAAGGTTAACAGGAGAAATTAGACCCTCAAAGTTGTTGTGCAATTTTTCCTGAGTGCGCTGATACCACATATGTTGTGGTAAACCACTGTTTGGGCACACGTCGGGGCTTGGTAAGGGTGAGCACAGTTTGACTTTTTGAATGCAAAATTAGCTGGAATCAATGGTGGCGCCATGTCACGTTTGGAGACCCCCTGATGTGCCTAAACAGTGGAAACCCCTCAATTCTAACTCCAACCCTAACCCCCACACACCCCCTAACCACAACCCTAACCCCAACACATCCCTAACCCTAATTCCTACCCTAGCCATAACCCTAACCCCAACACACCCCTAACCCTAATCCCAACCCTAACCATAACCCTAACCACAAGCCTAACACTAATCCCAACCCTGACCCCAACACACCCCTAACCCTAATTCCAACCCTAATTCCAACCCTAACTCTAATTCCAACCCTAACCCTAATTCTAACCCTAACCCTACTTCTAACCCTAACCCTAATTCTAACCCTAACCCTAACCCTAATAGAAAAAAAAATATTTTATTTATTTTATTATTTATCCCTACCTATGGGGGTGATAAGGGGGGTGATTTACTATTTTTTCATTTTGATCACTGTGATAGGATCTATCACAGTGATCAAAATGAATGAATGGAATCTGCCATTTGGCAGATTCGACGGGCACACTGCGCATGCGCTCGCCATTTTGGAAGATGGTGGTGCCCTTCACCGATGGCAGCGGGACACAGGGAGCCACAGCGGGACTCAGAGGGTACCAGGGGAGGGGGGTGATCGGAAGATGGGGGAGCAGAGGAAAGGGGATGGGGAGCAGATGATAACTGCAGCGGCAGATCACCACTGTCATTCGTTGGCGGGGGTCGATCGCCCCCGTCAGTCAGTGGGGGGGTCGGAACGGTGTCTCCAGCCATGCCCGATGCTCTATTTCAGCACCGTTCATGGCTGGATTGTAATATTTCATCAAATCTCTCTGATTGGCTGTTTCACTTTCAATAGGCAATCAGAGCGATCTTAGCCATGGGGGCCGAAGCCACCCCCTGGGGTGAAGCACAAAGGGTCCTGTATCTGCGGGTCTGGTGACCTTTCAGTGACCCCGGTCACCCGACCCACAGGAATGCTATTTATACCATGATGCCAATGTAGGCGTCATGGGTCGTATTGGCACAGATTTTCTTGATGCCTACATGGGTCGGTAAGGGGTTAATATCATATTTTTAGGTGTAAGGGGGTGTCTAGTCTCAGAAAAAAATGTCTGCAATTATTATTGTTATTATTATTTATTATAGCACCATATAATCTATGGGGCTTTATATGTGAAAAGGGTATACATAATAAAAACAAGTACAATAATCTTAATCAATAAAAGTCACTGGTACAGGAGGAGAGAGGACCCTGCCTGCCAGGGTTCACAATCTACAGGGTAGATGGGAGAGGATACAATAGGTGAGGGCAGAGCTGATAGTTCAGCGGTTTGGTGGATTGGTGGTTACTGCAGGTTGTAGGCTTGTTGGAAGAGGTAGGTCTTCAGGTTCTTTTCGAAGGTTTCCACGGTGAGAGTCTGGGTTAGAGAGTTCCAGAGGAGAGGGGATGCACGGAGGAAAGCTTGTATGCGATTGTAGGAAGAAGAGATAAAAGGAGAGAAGAGAAGGAGATCTTGTGAGGATCGGATGTTGCGTGCTGGTAGGTGGCTGAAAAATGCCACATTGTGACAGTCTGTGATGCGAACACTTTCATAATTTCACATCAGTACCAACCTTTCAAGGACTGCCGAGAATTATTGGAGTTAGCAATCATTTTCCTTGGTGGTGTTCTATCTAAAGTAGAGGAATTTCATTCAGAGCTCCAGCTGAACTGCACCGAGTCATATGGATGGCAAAGGCCATCTATGCGCTAAAAATGTGGTTGTTCAGAAGTCACTTTGTGCTGACAAATGAGGAAGAAAAGGCTATCACATATGTCTGTAAGTTGACTGTTTTGAGCTATGTGAAGGAATGGTTTCTGGTGCTGACATCACCATCAACTCTATCAGCTCCATGCATTGATCTCCAGCTGCTCAAGAACATCTATCTGTAAAAGAAGCAGAACAACTCAGTCAGATGTCATGATGAAGAAGATGAAAAGACACTTATTGTACTTGTTCGAGGAACTGATCGCTGTATCCTTGTGTTGGAATATTTTTGGTGCAACAACTCCATTCTTGTCTATGTGTTTATTTGCTAGATTTGTATGCTGTTCATAAAGTTAGCACAAAAAAACTTCCAGAGGCTCACACAAGGAAAGCATGTGACTGTATTTCCTGTTTTCCTGTGTATGTGTATGAGAGAAGCAGCCTGCTGTAGATGCTGCACAGATAGAGACACACAAATGGTTTATTCCTGATCTATTAAGCTTATCATATATTTCTCCTGATTGTTCCTGAATAAAGATGCTCTGTTGTCACACGCTTGGAGAGTATCCTGAATAATCCACTGCCAACAGATATGGGCCCAGAGTGACACAGAACCCTAGAGTAACACAGCAACAGAAGCCAAGAGCAAAAGCAGCATAGAGCAACAGAGAAGATGTCCTCTAGCAGCAATCCTGTCAAGTTCTCAGCGCCAATCCTCACTAACCAGAACTACCAGTCCTGGAAATTCAAGGTGAAGATGCTGCTCATAAGAGAAGGTACATGGAAATATACTCAGGAACATATGCCTCATCCATTACCAAATGATTAGCTAGAGAAGGATCAGAAAGCACAAAGCATGATCTACCTCAGTGTAGATGATAATCAGATTGTGCATATATGCAAGTGTGCAACTGCAAAGTAGATGTGAGATGAATTACAGAAAGTGCATGAAAGATCAAAATCTCAGCAATAAGCTTCATCTCATGAGAAAGCTGTATCAGTCTAAGCTAAGTGATGGACAGAATATGCAGGACTATATAAGAAACACCCTAAAGATTGTGGAGCGTCTCAGGGGTATTGGAGAAGAAATTAAAGATTTTCATCATGTACATCTCCATGGAATCAATTGTGCTATATAAATAAATAAATATTAATAATGTTGCTGCACTTCTATTAAATGGTCTTCCAGAGAGTTATGAAACACTTGTAACTGGACTAGATGCATGGCCAGATGATGAGCTGACACTATAGTATGTTAAAGGCAAACTTGTGGATGAATTCAAGAGAAAAAGAAAGCATGTAAGCAGCAGTAATGAATCCAGAGCAGAAACAGCATTAAAGACACAGGATTTCCCTAAATATAAGTGCAATCTAAGAGAAACTCGTGAATGTTTTGTCTGTAAAAAGCCCGGCCACCTTAAAGCAGACTGCAGAATTTGGAAAGCAAGAATGAGTCAGCTTAAAAAGCAGAACAGTCATCAAAGGGTTAAAACAGCTGTGAAGGAAGATTCTGCATGTATTGAAGCTGCATGTAATGCTAGTACAAGCCTATCTGCAAAGCATATATGGTGTATAGATTCTGATGCAAGCAGCCATTTGACAAATAACAAGGATATCTTCACTGACCTTAATGAAAGCAAGTCAAAAAAGGTCATCTTAGCTAATGGTCACTATATGACTTCAGAAGGAGTAGGAGACAGCTACCTCCACTGTCCAGTTTCCCCAGCACAAAGCAGAAAAATCCCAATAAAGGATGTTCTCTATGTTCCCAGCTTTGACAGCAATCTTCTGACATTAAAGAAGCTCACGCAAAAGAGAAATATAGTTACTCTTACAGATAACAGCTGCATCATCTCAAAGAAGGGTCACACTCTTGTAGAAGGAAAAATCCAACATGAACTTTATCAGCTAAAATGCAAAGAAAGAGTGTACAGTGCTAGACAAGATCTACATAAGAACTGTATCCATGTATGGCACAGAAGTCTTGGGCACAGAAACCCAGAAGCAGTAAGGAAGCTAGCTCAACTTGCAAATGGTACTGAAATCAACCAATGTAGTCAAATGATGAAGTGCACTAGCTGTCTTAAAGGGAAAATATCCAGAAAATCCTTTCCTAAAATAAGCACCACTAGATCTGCACAGTCACTGGATCTGATACATATGATACATACAGATGTACAGTATGTGGTCCAAACTCCTAGCAAGAAGAGATATTTTCTCACATTTATTGATGACTACTCCAGATATACAGTCACCTACCTGCTTCCCGGTAAGGATAAAGTTCCACAGAAACTTGAAGAATATCTTGCTGTAGTGTTTAAAAAATTTGGAAGAATGCCAAATTCCTGCATGCAGATAACGGAACTGAATATACAAGTGGTAAGGTGCAAACCATTTTGACAAAGGATGGAATCATGTTCCAGACTACTATTCCATGCAACCCAGAACAAAATGGCATTGCAGAGAGAAAGAACCATACTCTCTGTGAAAGTGGAAGAAGTATGTTGTTTGATGTGAATCTACCTACAACGTATTGGGGAGAAGCCATCATGACAGCTTGCTATTTTCAAAACAGAGTGCCAGGTAAAGCCACAAATAAAACTCCATATGAGCTATGGAACTGCGAGAAACCTAACCTGAAGCACCTCAGGATACTTGGAAGCAAAACGTTTGTGTATGTTCCCAAAGAAAAATGTTCCAAGTGGGAATCACATGCAAAGCAAGGAGTCCTGGTGGGCTATAGCGAAACCCAAAAGGGATACAGTATCCTGCACCTAGAGACCAACACAATAACAATCAGCAGAGATATAGTGATTGATGAAAACTCTGTATCGCTCAAATTCCATGAAATTCCATGAGTTATTTAACCTAAGAAGCAAGAACAAGAATCTCAATCACCAAACTCAGACACCGAAAAGGAAAACACTGAAGTGTGGATAAGCTCTGAAGCCAGCAAGAAAGACACAGAAGAGCCAAGTCAACCTCTAGTCAGGAGATCAGAAAGGCCAAACAAAGGTATCCCAGCTAGACGTCTTTCTTATATGGTCAGAACACTTCCTGAACGAGAGCCACAGTAATGGCAAGAGATGCAAAACCTGCCTGTTCATGAGAAGCAGTAGTAGATAAATGCCGCTAATATGGAGATGGAGTCCCTTCACCAACTCCAGACATGGGAGCTTATTGAGCTACCACAAGGAAAAAGAGCTATTGGATGTAAGTGGGTCTTCAAAAACAAATATGACTCAGAATGTAAAGTTCACCGGTTTAAGGCAAGATTGGTCTCAAAAGGGTACTCGCAAAAGTATGGTGACGATTATGATGTTAAATTTTCTCCAGTTGCGAAGCAAACCACATTCAGAACTTTAAAGTCCATAGCTGCAGTTCAATAGATGACAGTTAGACATTTTGACATCAAAACAGCCTTCCTACATGGTGACATTGAAGAAGAGTTGTACATGAGCCAACCAGAGGGATATATTAAAAAGGGTGAAGAGCACCTTGTTTGTAAATGCAAAAATATCTCTATGGACTTAAGCAGCCGGCTAGAGCTTGTAACTTGAAAATGAACAAAGTTTTGATGGATGGAGGATTTAAAAGATCTCAAGTGGATCCATGTTTGTATATGAAAAATGTAGCGGAGTGGATGTACAGTATGTTCTCCTATATGTAGACGATGCAATCATGTGTCATCAAGATGAAAAGGAAATTGCAAAGCTAGGTGAAATTCTCAACCTAGCTGTGTTAATCAGCAATCGGGCCAACACCAACCGTGTGCGCGGCCGATCGCTAATGACATACTATTCCATCCATGGGAAGTAAAGCCCAGGTCACATGGACAGAAGAGTAAGTCAAATGGCAGAAAGGAGTTAAAGAAACTAAAAGGCTAAACCTTAAGATATCTGCATCAGGAGATCTCACTCTCAGAGGTTATGGGGATGCAGATTGGGCTGAAGATTCAAGTGATCGGAAATCAACAAGTGGTTATACTTGTTCAGGTTAGGAGAAAATTCAATTTCTTGCTCCAGTAGAAAACAAGTGTCAGTCGCATTATCTTCTACAGAAGCAGAATATATGTCTGCTGCTTATGCAAGTCGAGAAGTAATTTGGTTGAATCAACTTTTGGAAGAGTTTGCTTATTGCGAGTCTGACAAGATGATAGCTGATGGTATGACAAAGCCATTATCAAGAGCCAACATTGTGGACTTCAGGACCGCAATGGGACTAACAGGATATGTAGTTGTTGAGTGTGGGTGTTGGAATATGTTTGGTGCAGCAACTCCATTCCTGTCTATGAGTGTTTAGTTGCAAGATTTGTATGCTGTTCATAAAGTTAGCACAAAAAAGCTCTCAGAAGATCACACAGGGATAGCATGTGACTGTATTTCCTGCTTTCTTCTGTCTGTGCATGAGAGAAGCAGTCTGCTGTAGATGCTGAACAGATAGAGACACACAAATGATTTATTCCTGATCTATTAAGCTCATCATTAGGGATGAGCAATATTGCCCGATATCGTATCGGAATTCTGATTTCCGATATTGAAAAACTATCGGATATCGGAATTTCCGATTTCCGATATCAATGCAAGTCAATGGGAGAAAAAAATCGGAATTACAAAATGACCACTACAGTGCTATATAATGGATAAAATGGAGGGGAAACACCTCAGGATAATGGGGAAGGAGTTTGCAGAGGCAGAGGAGCAAAAAAATCGCTAGAAAAATGCACAGAGCGAAAGCTGTAGCAGGAAAACATCTTCTTAACAGCGGTGTTTTTTCTTTGGGTTAGGATTAGATGGGGTAGGGTTAGGGTTTATGGTAAGTAGGGTAAGGGTTAGGGTAAGGGTTAGGGGTTAGGGATAGTTAGGGTTACGGTTAGTGATTTTACATTATTAAATTAAAACTGCCGGTGGTGGTGTCAATATGCCCTTTGACTGACATGTGTCCGTGTTCAACTCACATTGCTTTGCAGGGAGTTTCCAGGAGCACCACGTGGAGGAACAGATACACTCCCTTTAAACCATGCTTAGTCTTCTTCTGCTGATTATATTACTGTTATTCAGTAATTCTGCATATTGATATTCTGCTTGTGGCTCATGTACATCTGTTCCTACTGCTTCCTAAACCTCTGTCTATGGTTATCCTGCTATTGGCTTGGCGCAGAATGTTCCAAACCCAGAGGAAATATGCAGAAGTAACAGTAGGCACAGGAACTTGAGAGAACCAGCTGGTGAGTCTGGAACCCGTATAGGCAGCAGAAATCAGCATTTGAGCCAATGGAACTAACGGGCACCAGCTGACGTTACCGGAGGCCGATAGCTAAGCAGGAGGTAACCTGTGCCAGAATGCACTACCAAGGACCAGCAGACGTTACTGGAACTCGGATACCACAAAGGAGGGACCTAAGCCATTGACTCTACTGAGAACCAGCTGACGTTACTGGAAACCAGATAAGCAGCAGAAGGTAAAAGTGCCAGTGGCTGTACTGGGCAGCAGCTGACATTACTGTAGCCGGATACCACAATGTAGTAGTGACATAAGCCAAAAGCACTGCCGAGAAGTCCAAAAAAACCCCAAAAAGACGCAAGTTCAAGAGCAAAAAGACAGGAGTCCGGGGACATCTCCATCTGTCTTCTTGTCTTGGGTCTTCTGCATCTGTCTTCCTGTCTTGGGTCTTCTGCATCTGTCTTCCTGTCTTGGGTCTTCTGCATCTGTCTTCCTGTCTTGGGTCTTCTACCAGAGTAAGGTGCAAGAGCCACATTTGCCCCCGCAACCCGGACACAGTCTTCTTTACTCTGCAGTCACAGCAGGGGAGGAGGAGGGCCTACTGGCACTGTCGAGACCAGCCTTGAGCGCCAGGTCCCGGAGTCCACGTAGGGGGCTCCTACACTGCCGACACCACGGATAACAGCAAACTGAGCCAGAATGATATACGGTGGGGGCGTGGAACAGTGCGGCGGACACAACCGTGTAACGGCGAGCGTTGTCGAAACACGGTTTGGAGCAGGAGGTACCCGTGCCCTTGGGCACTCCCGAGAACCAGCTGGCGAAGCAGGAACTTGGTTTACCCCTCTGGGGAGGCACCTGTGTCCGCACTTCACTGCCAGGAAACAGCCGGCGTGGCTGGATCCTACCTCTTGTGCTTCTGCCTATAGGTGTTTGGCATCTGTCGTCCTTTTTTTACACTTTGGTCTAACGAGGTACAGCTGGCATTACTGTTGCCCAGAAACACAGCATGCTGTGAAAGTGTCAGTCACAGAAATGGGCACTAGCTGGCAGTACTAGAGCCCAGAAACATGGCATGCTGTGAAATCAGCAGTCACGGAAATGGGCACTTGCTGGCAGGACTAGAGCCCAGAAACAAGGCATGCTGTGAAAGTGGCAGTCACAGAACTGGGCACTAGCTGGAGGTACTAGAGCCCAGAAACACGGCATGCTGTGAAATCATCAGTCACGGAAATGGGCACTAGCTGGCGGTACTAGAGCCCATAGAAAACAGTATGAGGTGAAAGAGTCAGTCACAGAACCAGGAGCTAGATGTTGGTAGTAGAGGCCAGAGCACTGGCATAACAGATGACGCTGTGTGCAACATAGGCACATGACAGAGCATGCATACTGCTACCAACCATGCATGTAACCTGCCTACTCTGGCCAAGGGCAGCAAGAGTCACCAGAAATCCAGGCCTGGTTCATTTTTAGGAATGTAAGCCGGTCCACATTTGCAGCGGATAGTCTGGTACGTTGGTCTGTTAGTACATTGCCAGCTGCACTAAAGACACGTTCAGAAATCACACTAGCACCAGGACAAGCCAGAACCTCCAAGGCATACTGGCTAAGCTCGGGCCATGTATCCAACTTGGAGACCCAAAACTTGAAGGGGGCAGATCCATCCTGAAGCACACTGACAGGGGTGGAGAGGTATTGTGCCACCATGTCACCGTAACGTTGCCTCCTAGTGCATTGCACTGTCTGTGCTGATGGTGCCCGAACTGTTTGCGGGTTCAGAAACCGTTGGAACAGGTTGGGTATACTGAACCTGTCAGTAGCAGATGTACTGCTTCTGCTATCGGCTTCGGAACGGATTCCGCTGGTTGCAGGACGCACTGAGGTGCCTGCTAGTGCACGTGCATCACTGCTATGCGGTGGAAAAGAGTACATGAATGAATTAACCAGTGCATCTTGGTACTCCTGCATTTTACGCGTCCGGTTCAACGGTGTAATTAGGCTTTGAAGGCTGTCCCGGTAACGTGGATCTAAGAGGGTGGCCACCCAGTAGTCATTTGTGTGGAGAATACAAGCCATGCGTGGGTCGTTTCTCAGACACTGCAGCATGAAGTCACTCATGTGCTGAAGGCTGCCAACTGGCCATGCATCGCTGTCACCAGCTTGAGGAATGTGCTCTGGCTGCTCTGCATCACCCCATCCACGCTCTATCTGGTGACTACTAGTAGACCGCTGTGTACTTTCCTCCTCTGGCTCATCCTCATAGTCCTCCTCATCCTCCTCGCTTGCTGTGTCCTGCCTGGACTTTTGTGAGGCACCCACAGAGCTATGTACCAACCGAGCCGATGAAGATTGCCTGGTTGGTGCAAGTGTCTCATCATACTCCTCCTCCAGAGAAACCTCATCCCTTAGTCCTTTAAGTGATGATTCTATAAGGCATATTAGGGGAATAGTCAGGCTGAGTAGGGCAGATCCGCGCTCACCATCAGAGTGGAGTCCTCGAAGCACTTCAAAATGGTGCATATGTCCTTCATGGATGCCCACTCTGTGGTTGTAAAGTGGGAGGGCTGAGATGTGTGTCACCTACTTTGCGCCTGCTGCAGCTGCAACTCCATAATTGTAGGTTGCTGCTCACACAACCTCCGCAGCATATGCAAAGTCGAATTCCACCTGGTGGGGAGGTCAACAATGATGCGGTGCTCGGGCAGGCCCAATCTGTGCTGCATGGCTGAAAGGTGCGATGAAGCCATGCTTGAATGCCGCAAATGAGAGCACTCGTATCTGTCTTTGTGCAGCAGCTCCTCAAGGTCAGGATAGTTCCTAAGGAAACTCTGCACTACCAAGTTTAGGACATGGGCAAGGCATGGAATGTGAGTCAGACCACCTAGGCCCAGAGCCACGACCAGGTTTCGGCTATTGTCACACACCACCATACCTGGCTGGAGGTTGAGCGGCGCAAGCCACATGTCGCTCTGCTCCTTGAGCGTGTTCCACAGCTCGGTTGCGGTGTGGCTAGCATCACCCAGATAAACCAATTTCAACATGGCCTGTTGATGTTTGGCCGATGCAGTGCTGAAATCGGTTGTTGTGGTACGTCTGGGTGCAGGCGAGTCTGACGAGGAGTATGAGGAGGAGTCAATTTGTACGGAGGAGAGGCCTGCAATCCGTGGAGTTGGCAGGACCTGCGCACTTGCACTGTCTACTTCAGTTCCAGGCTCAACTACATTTACCCAATGGGCGGTGATGGAAATGTAGCGTCCCTGGCCATGCTGACTGGTCCACGCGTCGGTGGTGAGGTGGACCTTGCTACTAGCTGCATTTTGTAGCGCATGTTTAATTTTACGCTCCACATGCTGTTGCAGGGCGGGGACGGCTTGCCTGCTGAAGTAGAAGCGGCTGGGAATGCTGTATTGTGGGATTGCAAACCCCAACATATCGATAAAGGCTGGCTTGCTCACCAGCCAGAATGGTAGCATTTCCACTGCAAGCAGTTTGGCAATGCGAGAATTCATGCCCTGTGCTCGTGGGTGGTTTGCCGAGTACGGGCGCCTTTTCTCCCACACCTGTGTGACAGATGGCTGCACACTGGATTGGGAGTGTGAGGATGCCAGCGATTGGGATGCTGATGCTGACGAAGTACAGACAGTGTGCCGCCATACAACACTGCCTGCAGATGCACCCTGGCATTCTGGCGAGGAACCAGGAGCAGCTGTTTGCGAGCTGGAGTAAGAGGTGGCCGCTGTGGCTGAAGAGGTGGAAGGTGGGGAACCAGCTGCAGGTGGCGAATCATCTTGGGTGTGATGCTGCCACTCCACAGGGTGCCTCTTCCTGACATGCGTCGACATATTGGTGGTATTAAGGTTGCTGATGTTCTTCCCTCTCCGCACAGTTTGTCGACAACGCTTGCATCTCACTACTGTAACGTCATCTGCAACTTGGTCGAAAAAGGCCCATGCACCACAACTCTTGGGCGCACCCCTTGTGTTCCTTAAAAGAGCCCTGCTCCTAACGGGTGCTGAAGTTGAGGGAGACGACAACCAATTTTTCCCTCTTCCTCTCCCACGTGGACGGCCACGCTGCGCCACACCTTCAAGCTCTTCCTCTGAGCTATCCCCACTTGTTTGCTGCCCCTCAGCATGCCATGATGGGTCAAGGACCTCATCATCCAATACACTTTCATCAGCAGAAACTGGCAGCTGAGTTTCATCATCATCTGCTGACTGGGGTCTGGTCACTGTGGGCACTGGCCCACCCTCCACTTCTTCCTCAGACGGACACAGTGGTTGCGCATCTGTGCACACTACCTCTTCTTCAGCTGCAGGAATGCTGTCTGGCTGGCACACAGATTCCAAGCCAGCAGATTCTGAGAAGAGTATTAAGGTTGGCTTCTGGCCCTCTGAATGTCTGGGCAATTTAGTGGTCGGTGAAGAAGCAGATGGGTATTGCTCTTCAGTGGCCTGACCCCATGTGGTGGAGAGGTCCTGGGAGGATGCTGCGCTCATTGAGGTGGATTCCTCAGCTGCCATCCAACCAACAATGGTTTCTACTTGATCCTCTCTTATCAGCCTATGCCCCTGCGCTCCT